>NC_060906.1:342253-378991 GCF_014805685.1 Silurus meridionalis | reverse complement strand
TCATGGTCAGTGATGGTAATGTGATGGTCAGTGATTATGATGATGGATGTGTGGATCTGATGATGTGTGATGGTCAGTGATGTGATCAATTGTCCATGATGATGATGGTCAATGATGTACAGGACAGTAATGGTTGTGAGTGACAGAGGATGTGTCTGTGTGACATATGATGGATGGTCAGAGTGTGGTCAGTGGCGGATGAGAGGTGATGATCAGTGATGGTCTGGTTTGGTGTGATGGGTGTGATGAGGGATGGATTATGTGGTGTGTGTGAATATTGATATAAAGAAATGTGTGAGGAAGATGTGATGGAACAAACAGTGAGGAACAGAGAGTGAGAGACAGTGATCTGTCAAATCACATTAAACTGGTCTGATGGAGTTTATTTCATGGTGTGATAAAATTCAATAAAATGATCTTCATATCACTCATATGTTTAACAATAAGAAATACAGAAATCATTAAGTGTCAGTAATTCAATCAGTGTGAATGAGAGTCTCCCCATTTGAGTGTATGGTCATCTCCATACAGTGAATGGATCAGTCCTGTAACAACTGGAAGGTGAGAATGTAATGAATGAGGTTGAGTGAACAATGAAATATGGACATGGAACAAAAGTGATTGTGTGCAGGTTAACCCTCACTGTCAATGGTATGTACTGTGAAGGACAATGACAGGTTACCAATGCAAAGAAACAAAAGTCACATCAGTCAGTGATGAGTATTCTGTAACAGATGTGGTCTCTTCATGGTCATCACACCTGAGGAGAAATACAGTATACATTATCTGGAAAAATAATATAAAAGAACAAAAGTGAAACAAATCAGAGAGACAGACTGTGCCAGAATAATACTGTCCATCGGTATCTATAACACACAAATTAAACTCAATATTATCAAAGAAAATCATGAAAAGAGAACATGCAGAGTGATCACAGTAATACATCATATCAGTTAAATAAAATGTACATAAAATTAATCTTGTAAAAACTAAGTGAGAGATAGTAATTTAATAGGAAAAAAAATGAAAACAAATCATAAGTGGATTTATTAATCACTTGTGGTGCAATGGTGTGATGAATGAATGAAACCAAGTCGATTAGGGCAGAGCCTCAATTATAAGTTACACTTCAGTCCCTATTAACACTGACAAATGAAAACAAACTGATAATAATAGTTGGTAAGTGTAATCAAAAATGAAATGGTGCAGAGGAAAAGTTGTGGTCAAGGATTCAACTATTAAATAAGAAATATACATTATTATTTTACTAAAAAATAAAACAGGAAAAGTAAATCAAAGTGATAATTACAAAAAGGATGTATGTCATGCAGGATTATAAAAACCAATACCAAATGGATTTAATACAAGAACCTGTGAACAAGAAGAGTGATGCAGGAGCAAAGAAAGACTGACAAAATTCAAGTGAACTTAACTCAGCCTCACGAGCATGGTGACAGAAATAACAGAGAATGTCAAAATGTGTCAGGACCTCTGGGAACCAGGAGATTAAAACCAGGTGTAACACAACTGTGGTGGCCTGTTTAATAAACAACCCAGAGGATGATTTATCAAATGTGATTAACCAAGTCAGCAGTTCATCCAGGAGAGAACTCCTTAACACCAGCACATGTGATCTGGGAGGTAGAACTCCTGCCACTCCTCTAATATCTCAGGTTCATTTCTGTATGATGTTTCTGCCAAGGATCCGATGAGTGTGGTGTGGATGAGTGTGATGGTCAGTGATATGTGATGGTCAGTGGTGAGTGTGATGGTCAGTGATGTGAGTGTGATGGTCATGTGATGGTCAGTGATGTGAGTGATGGTCAGTGATGTGATGGTCAGTGATGAGTGTGATAACAGTGATGTGTGATGGTCAGTGATGAGTGTGATGGTCAGTGATGTGAGTGTGATGGTCAGTGATGTGGTGTGATGGTCAGTGATGTGAGTGTGATGGTCAGTGATGTGTGATGGTCAGTGATGTGAGTGTGATGATCAGTGTTAAGTGATGATCAGTGATGTGATTGTGATGGTCAGTGATGAGTGTGATGGTCAGTGATGAGTGTGATGGTCAGTGATGAGTGTAATGGTCAGTGATGATGAGTGATGGTCAGTGATGTGAGTGTGATGATCAGTGATGAGTGATGGTCAGTGATGTGAATGTGACGGTCAGTGATGAGTGTGATGGTCATGTGATGGTCAGTGATGTGAGTGTAATGGTCAGTGATGAGTGTGATGATCAGTGATGTGAATGTAATGGTCAGTGATGAGTGTGATGATCAATGTATTTCAAGATTAACACCTGAAAATACTGTCTGGAGCTGAAGAACTACAGCTTCTAACATTCAGATTTAAGATTTCACTACATGTTTCTCCTGGTCATGTGAGTGTGATGGTCAGTGATGTGAGTGTGATGATCAGTAATGTGAATGAGATGGTCAGTGATGAGTGTGATGGTCAGTGATGTGTGATGATCAGTGATGTGATGGTCAGTGATGTGAGTGTGATGATCAGTGATGTGAGTGTGATGGTCATGTGATGGTCAGTAATGGTCAGTGATGTGAGTGTGATGGTCAGTGATATGTGATGGTCAGTGGTGAGTGTGATGGTCAGTGATGAGTGTGATGGTCAGTGATGTGAGTGTGATGGTCAGTGATTGATGGTCAGTGATGTGGCGTGATGATCAGTGATGTGAGTGATGGTCAGTGATGAGTGTGATGGTCATGTGATGGTCAGTAATGTGATGATCTGAGTGTGATTATCAGTGATGAGTGTGATTATCAGTGATGAGTGTGATGATCAGTGATGTGATTGTGATGGTCAGTAATGGTCAGTGATGTGAATGTGATTGTCAGTGATGTGAGTGTGATGATCAGTGATGTAATTGTGATGGTCAGTGATGAGTGTGATGGTCATGTGATGGTCATGTGATGGTCAGTAATGTGAGTTTGAAAGTCAGTGATGTGTGTTGATCAGTGATGTGATTGTGATGGTCAGTAATGTGAGTTTAATGTCAGTGATGAGTGTGATGGTCGGTGATGAGTGTGATAATCAGTGATGTGTAAAGATCAGTAATGGGAGTGTGATGGTCATTGATGTGAGTGTGATGGTCATGATGTGAGTGTAATGGTCAATGATGTGAGTGTAATGGTCAGTGAAGTGAATGGTAAAGTTAGAGAAGAGAGTTAATAAGAAATAAAAAACAGAAAGTGAATCGTAGTCAGCAGGATTAACCTGCACAGACCAATGGATTTCAAGTCCATCACCTTAACCACTCGGCCACAACTACTACACAATTCTCTATCATCCCTACTTAAACTGGAAGCCCTATTAACACAAGAAAACAAGAACCATATCTGTATAATTAACACGAAATGTGAACAGAAAACAAATCGTAGTTGGCAGGATTCGAACCTGGGAGACCCCAATGGATTTCTAGTCCATCGCCTTAACCACTCGGCCAACTACTACACAATTCTATCATCCCTACTTAAACTGGAAGCCCTATTAACACAAACAAAGAACCATATCTGTATAATTAACAAATGTGAACAGAAAGTGAATCGTAGTCAGCAGGATTCGAACCTGTGGAGAACCCAATAGATTTCAAGTCCATCGCATTAACCACTCGGCCACAACTACTACACAATTCTCTATCATCCCCTACTTAAACTGGAAGCCCTATTAACACAACAACCTGTAAACTACTGGATCGGGTAATTCATAGGAAATGTAAAAAGAAAGTGAATCGTAGTCAGCAGGATTCAAACCTGCGCGGGGAGACCCCAATGGATTTCTAGTCCATTGCCTTAACCACTCGGCCACGACACAAGTCACTGTCATCCCTACTTAAACTGGAAGCCCTATTAACACAACAACCTGTAAAGTTACTGGATCAGGGTAATTCATAGAAATGTAAACAGAAAGTGAATCGTAGTCAGCAGGATTCAAACCTGCTGGGAGACCCCAATGGATTTCAAGTCCATCGCCTTAACCACTCGCCACAACTACAACACAAGTCACTGTCATCCCCTACTTAAACTGGAAGCCCTATTAACACAACAACCTGTAAACTTACTGGATCGGGTAATTCATAGAAATGTAAACAGAAAGTGAATAGTCAGCAGGATTCGAACCTGCGGGAGACCCCAATGGATTTCAAGTCCATCGCCTTAACCACTCGGCCATGACTACAACACAAGTCACTCATCCCTACTTAAACTGGAAGCCCTATTAACACAACAACCTGTAAACTTACTGGATCGGGTAATTCATAGGAAATGTAAACAGAAAGTGAATCGTAGTCAGGATTCGAACCTGCGGGAGACCCCAATGGATTTCTAGTCCATCGCCTTAACCACTCGGCCACACTACAACAAGTCACTGATCCCTACTTAAACTGGAAGCCCTATTAACACAAGAAAACACATCTTTATAATTAAGAAATGTGAACAGAAAATAAATCGTAGTTGGCAGGATTCGAACCTGCGGGAGACCCCAATGGATTTCTAGTCCATCGCCTTAACCACTCGGCCATGACTACAACAAGTCACTGATCCCTACTTAAACTGGAAGCCCTATTAACACAACAACCTGTAAAATTACTGGATCGGGTAATTCATAGGAAATGTAAACAGAAAGTGAATCGTAGTCAGCAGGATTCAAACCTGCGGGAGACCCCAATGGATTTCAAGTCCATCGCCTTAACCACTCGCCACGACTACAACACAAGTCACTGATCCCTACTTAAACTGGAACCCCTATTAACACAAGAAAACACAAGTGAACACATCTTTATAATTAAGAAATGTGAACAGAAAATAAATCGTAGTCGGCAGGATTCAACCTGGGAGACCCCAATGGATTTCTAGACAAGTCACTGTCATCCCTACTTAAACTGGAAGCCCTATTAACACAACAACCTGTAAACTTACTGGATCGGGTAATTCATAGAAATGTAAACAGAATCAAACATGTGAGACCCCAATGGATTTCTAGTCCATCGCCTTAACCACTCGGCCACGACTACAACAGTCACTGTCATCCCTACTTAAACTGGAAGCCCTATTAACACAAGAAAACACTGAAACATCTTTATAATTAACAAATGTGAACAGAAAATAATTCATAGGAAATGTAAACAGAAAGTGAATCGTAGTCAGCAGGATTCAAACCTGCGTGGGGAGACCCCAATGGATTTCAAGTCCATCGCCTTAACCACTCGGCCACGACTACTGCACAGTTCAGTCACCCTACTTCAACTGGAAGCCCTATTAACACAAGAAAACACTGAACACATCTTTATAATTAACCCAAATGTGAACAGAAAATAAATCGTAGTTGGCAGGATTCAATGTAAACAGAAAGTAAATCTAGTCAGCAGGATTCAAACCTGCGTGGGAGACCCCAATGGATTTCAAGTCCATCGCCTTAACCACTCGGCCATGACTACAACACAAGTCACTGTCATCCCTACTTAAACTGGAAGCCCTATTAACACAACAAGTAATTCATAGGAAATGTAAACAGAAAGTGAATCGTAGTCAGCAGGATTCGAACCTGCGGGAGACCCCAATGGATTTCAAGTCCATCGCCTTAACCACTCGCCACTACAACACAAGTCACTGATCCCTACTTAAACTGAAAGCCCTACTAACACAACACCCTGTAAATTTACTTTATCTGGGTAATTAATAGGAAATGTAAACAGAAAGTGAATCGTAGTCGGCAGGATTCGAACGTGCGCAGGGAGACCCCAATGGATTTCAAGTCCATTGCCATAAACACTCGGCCACGACTACTACACAGTTAGCAGTCACCCCTACTTAAAATGGAATCACTATTAACACAAGAAAACATCTGTATAATTAACAGGAAATGTAAACAGAAAGTGAATCGTAGTCAGGATTCAACCTGCGGGAGACCCCAATAGATTCCTAGTCCATCGCCTTAACCACTTGGCCACGACAACTACACAATTAAGCTCTGTCATCCCCTACTTAAACTGGACACCCTATTAACACAAGAAAACCTTAACCACATCTTTATAATTAACCAGAAATGTAAACAGAAAATAAATCGTAGTTGGCAGGATTCAAACCTGCGGGAGACCCCAATGGATTTCTAGTCCATCGCCTTAACCACTCAGCCACAACTACTACACAAGTCACTGTCATCCCTACTTAAACTGGAAGCCCTATTAACACAACAACCTGTAAAGTTACTGGATCGGGTAATTCATAGGAAATGTAAACAGAAAATAAATCGTAGTTGGCAGGATTCAAACCTGCGGGAGACCCCAATGGATTTCTAGTCCATCGCCTTAACCACTCAGCCACAACTACTACACAAGTCACTGTCATCCCTACTTAAACTGGAAGCCCTATTAACACAACAACCTGTAAACTTACTGGATCGGGTAATTCATAGGAAATGTAACAGAAAGTGAATCGTAGTCAGCAGGATTCGAACCTGCGGGAGACCCCAATGGATTTCAAGTCCATCGCCTTAACCACTCAGCCACAACTACTACACAACTGTCATCCCTACTTAAACTGGAAGCCCTATTAACACAACAACCTGTAAACTTACTGGATCGGGTAATTCATAGGAAATGTAAACAGAAAGTGAATCGTAGTCAGCAGGATTCAACCTGCGGGAGACCCCAATGGATTTCTAGTCCATCACCTTAACCACTCGGCCACGACTACAACACAAGTCACTGTCATCCCTACTTAAACTGGAAGCCCTATTAACACAACAACCTGTAAACTTACTGGATCGGGTAATTCATAGGAAATGTAAACAGAAAGTGAATCGTAGTCAGCAGGATTCGAACCTGCGGAGACCCCAATGGATTTCTAGTCCATCGCCTTAACCACTCGGCCACGACTACAACACAAGTCACTGTCATCCCTACTTAAACTGGAAGCCCTATTAACACAACAACCTGTAAAGTTACTGGATCGGGTAATTCATAGGAAATGTAAACAGAAAGTGAATCGTAGTCAGCAGGATTCAAACCTGCGGAGACCCCAATGGATTTCAAGTCAATCACCTTAAAAGACCAGAGAAGAAGATATGTGGTCTCCAATCACTATCCCAACTAACCTATACTGAGTAGAGAGTGAAAAGTGTGTGTCTGTGTGGTTGTCCACAATGCTGTTTGCTTTGCAGATGCAGCGGTGGTGTAAATGTCCATGATAGAAAGAGAGACTATGATCTTCTAAGTGGTCCTCACTATCCTCAGTATCTTGCTCCCAAGACTGTGCAGTTCCCAAACCAGGCAGTGATGCAGCTGCTCGGGATGCTCTCAATGGTCCCTCTGTAGAACTTGGTCAGGTTATAATTCTCAGCCTTCTCAGGAAGTAAAGATGCTGGGCTTTTTGGTGATGGGGCTGGAGGAGCCTTTCCTGTTTGCACATACTTGGGTATACACCATGAAGTTAAAATCCTGAATCGCATTGACCTGGATGCTTCAGCAATAATGTAATACATTCTCAATAACTGATATGTTTAGGTTTTTTGCTGTTTTTTTTGTTACTTAAACAGCAAATACACAATGTTGTGATTGCAGCTTGAGAAACTCCATGCCATTGGATACAAGGCTGTTCTGCTTCTTTGCAAGGAGACAAAAAGAATGAAGTCAAGTGTGAAATATTAACCCTCTCTGCACACTCTCCACCTATGCCCAGGACTACCTTTAGAAGATGGGTTCACTTTATGAATACCTTTGTGAAGGTGAGATGCAGCACTGCATTCTTATAGTCACAGTTCACAACTTGTGTTAAGTATGGCAAAGATTTGCATCAACGTTTAAATCTTAAAGGGACGGCTCCCCCCTAAAACTTGAATTCATCGCCTTAAACTCCTAACCTCCTTGACAGTGGAAACTTAGGAGGTTTCCATTTTATATAACCAACACAGAGTTTGTTAGCACAATACTGTGTCTTTTAATACAATTCAACATTTTAAATATTCATTTAGCTTTAGACACGGCCAAACAGCACTTCCTCAAACCATTTTCTAATATTTGGCAAACTACAACATGTCTCCAAAATATTTTTTTTTACCTGTCCACTGTCACAGTTTTATCTGCATAGTATTGTGAGGATTGATTGAAGTAATTGCACAAACTTTGCTGATAAAGATGACGTTTTGTCCTTAATTTTCATATTTATCAGTCATTGATGACTGAAATGTAGTTTTAGAGTGAACCATCTCTTAAACTATTTTCTTATTCAGTCCCCAAAAGAGAGCAAGCTTTTGGGAATGTTGGGAAGAGCACAACACATGCGTGTCAAGTTCCAGCTCACCACATTTGCAATTTGGCATCCAGGAACCCACAGAATTTGACTGTATGATTTAAACAGATTAACATTTAAAACAAAGATTAACCAGGAGTTTAAACTGCACCTGTTTTAAATAAGGAAAACACTCGTTCAACTTGCAGAGGATGGAAACAGGATTCCAGTGGCAATGATGACCAGCTGATGACGCTGCGTCTCACACCCTGTGATCCATTGGAGAACACAAGCAACCCAGAGTAGGTGAGGACCACACAGGTGGAAGAGACAAGAACATGCTGGTGGAGCCCATGAGTAATACAGAAGGGCAGGTGGAGCGGATGAGCACTGCAGAGGAGCAGGTGGAGCAGATCAGCACTATGGAGGAGCAGGTGGAGCAGATCAGCACTATGGAGGAGCAGGTGGAGCAGATCAGCACTATGGAGGAGCAGATGGAGAAGATCAGCACTATGGAGGAGCAGGTGGAGAAGATCAGCACTATGGAGGAGCAGGTGGAGAAGATCAGCACTATGGAGGAGCAGATGGAGCAGATCAGCACTATGGAGGAGCAGATGGAGAAGATCAGCACTATGGAGGAGCAGATGGAGAAGATCAGCATTATGGAGGAGCAGGTGGAGAAGATCAGCACTATGGAGGGACAAGGTAATTAAGACATCTTTAAAGTTAGTTTAATTTTGTAAAGGCTTAAATTGTTTAAAATATGTGGTACCTTAAAATTGCTGAATGTCTAAGGCTTTTCCCCATAGAGCTTTATGCAGGTCCGGGCTGCATGATATCTTTTCAGCGTCGTCGCTGCAATGTAAGTAATTCAATAAGATAATTACACTTGATAAGATTTCTTAAAATAAGAAAACATACCAAGCCTTTAGAAAATAGCAAATTGTTTTAAAACAAGGAGTAAAATACTTATTTAAAGCAGTATATTTAGTGTCATTTACTTAAAACTAAGTTAATTCTTTAAGAGTTTGCTTTTCTTAATTTGTGTGAAAAGATCTTAAAACCAGAGCTATTAAACAAGACAACTCTTCTTAATTTAGGATTTGTCATAAGGTAATCTGTCTTAAAATGAGTAAAGCATTTAAACTTAAAACAAGGTTATATAAACTAAAATCAAGACCATGAAGTCAAAAATTATTTATTCATATGAAAACCTGTCTTCTTACACAGAATAGTTACCATGCACAAAACAAAGCTTACTTTACTGCTTCTCAAAATACTTCAACTTACTGTAACATAAAACAGTACATGTGTTGCCATTGCTGAACACGGAATCAGAATCAACATGAGAATCTGACACTGTAATAAAACTACAAAACAACTTGTAACAGAGATGCCCAAAAAAAAGAACAAAAACATACAAGTCTTCTGTATAAACACCCCCCCACACACACACACACACACACAAAAAAAGAGTTAAACTCACTGAATTTACTTTAACATTTACCCCTACTACTTCCCAGTAATCACCAATATATTACTTCCCAATAAAGTCTTTCCATTCTGTCATGTTTTTATATGAAGCTGTGCACTCATGAATTGAATCCCCTAATATTTCTGTCTGAATGATGCAATTGCACTTAAAACTGGAAATTAATAAATTGTAATAAATAAATGGGTTGTACATAAATACAACTCTAAAATAATATGTATGTAGGCTTGTTTAAAAAAAAAAAAAGGTCAAGTTCAATTGCTTCTTCTGGAGAAGTGGGTGGGTTTAGATAGATTTCTGACATTACTAGGCAACAAACAGTCTCATCACATAGATGTGGTCCTCTTGACAGGCATTCTCTTTACAAGCGTGTACTTGTTGCTAATGTAACGAAGGTCATAAGAACCGTATCAAAACCAAAAAAAGAGGTTTTACAAATGCACAATAATTTAAAATCATATTTTAAATATAATATTTTAAGGTTTTGGGAATCAAATATTGCCAAAAGAAATTAGTAAATGTCACAAACCAGAAATATTTATGAGATTAAATAATTAAGAGTAGCTCTGCCTTAATGATTGTTCTTCATCATCATTGGTGCTGATCAGAGGGGGAGGAGCCTTGAACAGAAAAAAAGATGCATGCCATTAGCAGTACTAAAAAGGAAAAAACTAAATGAAAACCCAAGCTGATGACTTTGTGCCTTGTCTTCTCATGGTTGTTTTGTTTTTTTCCCCTTCCCTTGTTCCCTCTTCCCAATTAGTTTGACATCTCTCTTTGATGCTGGATGAGTTCTCTGGAATTATTGTTTCTACTATCAGCTAGGAGCTCAACATTGGTGGAGACTGGCGAGCCCCTTGTTTCCTCTGAACCTGGATCATTTTCTGTTCTTCATCTGTGTGCTAGAACCATAAGTGCACCATTTTCTTTTTTCTCCCTCTCTTCCTGGATTTCCATGAACTTTTTGAATGTGTTGCAGGTCTGAATGACAGGAAAGGATGTATATTTACAAATGACATGAAGTTGACCAAACAAAACATGAAATATTTTATGTTCATATTGTCTGCAATGAAATACAAGTCAAAGTAAATTTAGAAATCACTACTTTCTTTTTTATTTGTTTTCCATACTGTCCCAACTTTTTCTGATTTGGGGTTGTAGTTTTCTAGTTTTTCCATTGTGGAGACATTTACAGTCTTTAAACGATTTGCATCAAAACTGAATACATAGAATCTATCGAGTCTCGCCATAGATAAAACATTATCCCTGCTGTGTTTTGTGTTTTCATTTTGCTTGTACTTTTAAAATGTGTTCTTTTTTCCTTTAAATGTAAGACATGAAAGTCAGAGACAGAATTTTAGTGTTCATAAAAAATATAACATAAATGAATTATCAATTTTCTTAAAAAAAAAAAAATGTAAAATTTTTTAAATGTACATAAATAATGAAATTATTACAGTTTTAAGAAAAGTCATTTTTAAATTTAACATTTGTGCATGTTATAAAAAATCTGTTTAAAAATAAAACAAAAACATAATAATTTACAATAGTTTTCTTTTATCTGATGTTTTAGTGTTTCATCTTTTAACAATTTAAATCTTGTATTCAGTTTTTGTTTAGAAATTATTTCATTGTGTCTAAAAACAGATCTGCTTTGATTTCACGTGTTTCAGTGTAGAAAACAGACTTTGTGTTTTTTTTTATGTGCTGTTCATTCCTGATTTAATACATTTTATTTGTATATGAATATAACAATTAATTTTAAAACATAAAAGATTTTACACTTAAATATTTTATCAAAATTCAATTCAAATGGCAATGAAATCCATCATTTTTGGTTTATGCCTTTTGCCTCGGCACCATCACTGGAAAACTTTCCTGCCTTTTCAACGTCCTCTACAGACGGAGTGCATGCTCGATTGACTACTTTTCTGCGCTCTTCTTATATTTAGATGGCAATCGGGATGTTTGAATTTCAGGTGATAAATTAAACTCGACTTGGAGAAACTCCTGGTGGTCTTTAGGCCATTAGGGTTGCACAAGCCTTAGTGCCGGTAAGCCGGATAAATGAGGAGGTTGTGTTAGGAAGGACATCCAGCGTAAAACATGTGCCAAATCAAACATGCGGATGATCTGCTGTGGCGCCCCCTAATGGGAGAAGCAGAAAGAAAGTTTTATTAATGTATTTTTGTATCTAACAATATTCTGCATATATAAAAAATAGGATAGAATTGTAAAATATATATTAAAATAAAGAATATAGAAAAGTAACAACAATTTCATTCATTTTATTATTTGCTTAATTATTCATGATTCAATGAGAACCCGTCCATTTTTATTAAATATAGAAAGGCGAAATTAAAACTTTATTTAAAATGTATTCACTACGTCCTTTTTTAGTCGGATATTTAAAAATAAATCTACAGAAAAATAAACATTAAACATCTGTTTTTACTAATAAAATCTGCCATGAAGCACATGTCCGACAAGTAAAAACCGTACGTGTGGAAACAGAGTAAACATACCAAAAGTACCGCTCGACGACAAGTTGCAATGTCTCATATCACCACTAGATGGTAGCATTTTACTACTACAAAAATCGCCGATGTTCAGATTTTTTTTATTTTACCACAAATTTCCTTACAATTACACTTAAACTGTAAAGAGTCTGTTATTATCAATATAATCATATTTCTAATAATAATAATAATAAAATAATAATAATACATATAAAAATAGGATAGCTATTATAAAATTTTAAATATATAATATAATAAAAATATATAAAAGTAACAACAATTTCATTCATTTTATTATTTGCTTAATTATTCATGATTTACTGAGAACTCGTCCATTTTTTAAACATATATAAAAATAGGATAGCTATTATAAAATAAAAATATATAAAAGTAACGATTTTTATTTTTTATTTTACCTCAAATTTCATTAAAATTACACTTAAACTGTAAAAGAGTCTGTTATTATCAATATAATCATCTTATTATTATTGATAATAATAATAATAATAATAATAATAATAATAAATCTAGCAATGTATCTTGTATCTAATAATATTCTACATATATAAAAAATAGGATAGCTATTATAAAATTTTAAATATATAATATAATATAATAAAAAATATATAAAAGTAACAACGATTTTTATTATTCCTTTTATTATTTACTTATTCATGATTCACTCAGAACTCCTCCATTGTTGTTAAATATAAATATAAAAAAGGACAAAAATGTAAACTTTATTTAAAAACTTATTCACGACATCCTTCATTTAGTCGGATATTTAAACAATAAATCCACCGAGAAATAAATATTAAACATTTCTTTTTACTGATTAAAATCTGGCATGAAGCACAGGTCCGACAAGTAAAAACCGTCCGTGTGGAAACAGAGCGAACATACCAAAAGTACCGCTCGACGTCAAGTTGCAATGTCTCATATTACCACTAGATGGTAGCATTTTACTACTACAAAATCGTAATGTTCATATTAATTTTTTATTTTACCTCAAATTTCATTAAAATTACACTTAAATTGTATAGAGTCTGTTATTATCAATATAATCATCTTATTATTATTGATAATAATAATAATAATAATAATAATAATAATAAATCTAGCAATGTATCTTGTATCTAATAATATTCTACATATATAAAAAATAGGATAGCTATTATAAAATTTTAAATATATAATATAATAAAAATATATAAAAGTAACGATTTTTATTTTTCCTTTTATTATTTACTTATTCATGATTCACTCAGAACTCCTCCATTGTTAAATATAAATATAAAAAGGACAAAATGTAAACTTTATTTAAAAACTTATTCACGACATCCTTCATTTAGTCGGATATTTAAACAATAAATCCACCGAGAAATAAATATTAAACATTTCTTTTTACTAATTAAAATCTGGCATGAAGCACAGGTCCGACAAGTAAAAACCGTCCGTGTGGAAACAGAGCGAACATACCAAAAGTACCGCTCGACGTCAGGTTGCAATGCCTCATATCACCACTAGATGGTAGCATTTTACTACTACAAAATCGTAATGTTCATATTAATTTTTTATTTTACCACAAATTTCCTTACAATTACACTTAAATTGTATAGAGTCTGTTATTATCAATATAATCATATTTCTAATAATAATAATAATAATAATAATAATAAAATAATAATAATAATAATAATAAAATAATAATAATAATAATAAAATAATAATAATAATAATAATAAAAATATATAAAAGTAACAACGATTTCATTCATGTTATTATTTGCTTAATTATTCATGATTCAATGAGAACCCGTCCATTTTATTAAATATAGAAAGGCGAAATTAAAACTTTATTTAAAAATGTATTCACTACGTCCTTTTTTTAGTCGGATATTTAATAAATAAATCTACCAAAAATATAAACATTAAACATCTGTTTTTACTAATAAAATCTGCCATGAAGCACATGTCCGACAAGTAAAAACCGTACGTGTGGAAACAGAGTAAACATACCAAAAGTACCGCTCGACGACAAGTTGCAATGTCTCATATCACCACTAGATGGTAGCATTTTACTACTACAGTGGTCCCCTGGTTATCGAACGGCTCGGCTATCGAACATTACGGTTAGCGAACAGTGGTCCGAACGAAATTTTGGTCCGGTGAACGAACAAAGTTCCAGTTACCGAACGCCACCCACGCTGCCCAACCCAGCGCGAGGGGAAGAAACTGCGAAGGAACAGGGCATTCCCTGAAGCACCATGACAGCCACCGTAGGGGGCGTGGCAGGGGATTCCTGACAGTATTAATAGGTTAAAAATAGGAAAAAATGGTTAATTATTGGGTATTGGTGGAGTTCGGGAACGGATTAATTGGTTTTCCATTATTTCTTATGGAATAATTAGGTCCGGTTTTCGAACATATCGGATTTCGAACGGTTTTAAGGGACGAATTAAGTTCGATAACCGGGGGGACCACTGTACAAAAATCGCTGACGTTCAGATTTTTTTTTATTTTACCTCAAATTTCATTAAAATTACACTTAAACTGTAAAAGAGTCTGTTATTATCAATATAATCATCTTATTATTATTGATAATAATAATAATAATAATAATAATAATAATAAATCTAGCAATGTATCTTGTATCTAATAATATTCTACATATATAAAAAATAGGATAGCTATTATAAAATTTTAAATATATAATATAATATAATAAAAAATATATAAAAGTAACGATTTTTATTTTTCCTTTTATTATTTACTTATTCATGATTCACTCAGAACTCCTCCATTGTTAAATATAAATATAAAAAGGACAAAATGTAAACTTTATTTAAAAACTTATTCACGACATCCTTCATTTAGTCGGATATTTAAACAATAAATCCACCGAGAAATAAATATTAAACATTTCTTTTTACTAATTAAAATCTGGCATGAAGCACAGGTCCGACAAGTAAAAACCGTCCGTGTGGAAACAGAGCGAACATACCAAAAGTACCGCTCGACGTCAGGTTGCAATGCCTCATATCACCACTAGATGGTAGCATTTTACTACTACAAAATCGTAATGTTCATATTAATTTTTTATTTTACCACAAATTTCCTTACAATTACACTTAAATTGTATAGGAGTCTGTTATTATCAATATAATCATATTTCTAATAATAATAATAATAATAATAATAATAAAAATAATAATAATACATATAAAAATAGGATAGCTATTATAAAATAAAAAAATATATAATAGAATAAAGAATATATTAAAGTCACAACGATTTCATTCATGTTATTATTTGGTTAATTATTCATGATTTACTGAGAACTCGTCCATTTTTTTTTAACATATATATAAAGAGTGGAAATAAAACTTTAAATGCAACGCAAATGTATTCAAGACGTTCTTGCTTTAGTCGAATATTTAAATAATAAATCCACAGAAAAATTAACATAAAATATTTGTTTTACTGATATGTGCATCAAACGTCTCAAATAAAATCTATGTAAAGCAAAGGCATCAGCGTAAAACATGTGCCAAATCAAACGTCACGAAGGATCCGCTGTGGCGACCCCTAACGGGAGAAGCCGAAGAAAGTTTACTGATGCACCAAGTCTCAAATCAGCACTAAAATCTGCCATAAAGCGCAGGTCCGACAAGTTAAAACCGTCCGTGTGAAAAAATAAAAAATATCGAAAGTACATATCACCACCAGGCGGTAGCATTTTACTACAAAAATCGCCAATGTTCAGTTTTTATTTAACTGATTAAAATTACATTTAAACTGTAAAGAGTCTGTTATTATCAATATAATCATCTTATTATTATTGATAATAATAATAATAATAATAATAATAATAATAAATCTAGCAATGTATCTTGTATCTAATAATATTCTACATATATAAAAAATAGGATAGCTATTATAAAATTTTAAATATATAATATAATAAAAATATATAAAAGTAACGATTTTTATTTTTCCTTTTATTATTTACTTATTCATGATTCACTCAGAACTCCTCCATTGTTAAATATAAATATAAAAAAGGACAAAAATGTAAACTTTATTTAAAAACTTATTCACGACATCCTTCATTTAGTCGGATATTTAAACAATAAATCCACCGAGAAATAAATATTAAACATTTCTTTTTACTAATTAAAATCTGGCATGAAGCACAGGTCCGACAAGTAAAAACCGTCCGTGTGGAAACAGAGCGAACATACCAAAAGTACCGCTCGACGTCAGGTTGCAATGCCTCATATCACCACTAGATGGTAGCATTTTACTACTACAAAAATCGTAATGTTCATATTAATTTTTTTATTTTACCACAAATTTCCTTACAATTACACTTAAATTGTATAGGAGTCTGTTATTATCAATATAATCATATTTTTTATAATAATAATAATAATAATAATAATAATAATAATAATAATAATACATATAAAAATAGGATAGCTATTATAAAATAAAAAAATATATAATAGAATAAAGAATATATTAAAGTCACAACGATTTCATTCATGTTATTATTTGGTTAATTATTCATGATTTACTGAGAACTCGTCCATTTTTTTAAACATATATATAAAGAGTGGAAATAAAACTTTAAACGCAACGCAAATGTATTCAAGACGTTCTTGCTTTAGTCGGATATTTAAATAATAAATCCACAGAAAAATTAACATAAAATATTTGTTTTTACTGATGCGCCAAGTCTGGTCCCTTAGTTGTCTAGTGGTTAAGATGCAGTGCTCCCACCGCTGCGACCCAGGTTCGATCCCCTGTCAGGGAACCAACCCCAGCCACTCTCAGTGCCGGTCCCAAGCCCGGATAAATTGGGTTGCGTTAGGAAAGGCATCCAGCGTAAAACATGTGCCAAATCAAACGTGCGAAGGATCCGCTGTGGCGACCCCTAACGGGAGAAGCCGAAAGAAAGTTTACTGATGCACCAAGTCTCAAATCAGCACTAAAATCTGCCATAAAGCGCAGGTCCGACAAGTTAAAACCGTCCGTGTGAAAAAATAAAAAATATCGAAAGTACCGCTTGCGACACGTTGCAATGCCTCATATCACCACCAGGCGGTAGCATTTTGCTACTACAAAAATCGCCAATGTTCAGTTTTTTTATTTATCTGATTAAAATTACATTTAAACTGTATAAGAGTCTGTTATACTTAATATAATTATCTATCTATCTATCTATCTATCTATCTATCTATCTATCTATCTATCTATCTATCTATCTATCTATACAGATGTGCTTTATATCTCTGAGAACTTATATATAATACAACATTCAAACGGATGGATATTTTTAAAAAGTAATTAAAAGTGTGTATTTATTTGGTTTATCCTGAAAAGTGTGTGTGTTTGTGTGTGTGTGCATGTATGATGTACAAACACTCGTTCATGTGGTACCGCAGTACATTTATACACGTCGAGAATAAATATGTTGCATTGAAGGTTTTGGATGACACAAACTGCATGGAGTTCAGTGAGGGTGGAAGCTGGGTCTGGATGTTCCTCATGACGAGCCTCATGAAGCACTTCATCACGATGGGTGTGAGCACGATGAGACGGTAGTCATTGAGGCAGGAGACTGTAGACTTTAGCAAAGGGATGATGGTCTTGAGGCGCGTAGGAACAAAGTTGCGGCTCAGGAAGATGTTGAAGATGTCGGTGAAGACATCCACTATCTGCTCTACACATTCCCTGAGCACTCTGCCAGGAACCTTGTCTGATCCAGTAGACCTCCGTGGGTTTACTCTACTCTGTGGTTCCCCTTCAGGAACTCGAGCTGCGTCGAAACGCTATGGGAACGCCCCTGCGTGACCACGCTCTGAACCACGTGTGAAATCTAGCCAATAGGCAAGCCGTGACGTCATAGACAGGCGACGTCGCGTAAACCAGGAAGCTACAAGATGGCTGTGCGGTGGTAGCGACATTAGCTTCTGCTCGTTCAGGTAAGCGCTTTGAGTGTGTTATCTGTGCAGTCATGAGCTTATATGCAGGCAAAATTCCGTCTGCATGTCTCCTGCTTGCCCCGATTCATTTCGGGGGGGGTGACACGCAGCTGATGTGTTGTTTGCTTAGCTTAGGAGCAGGCTTAGTCGGCTGTCGAGGGTATTGGTTGTTAGCATTTAGCCGTGCGGCTATGCGCTCCGGCTGCGGCGAGCTCCGTTCCCCGGGGATTGCGCTCGTTTGGAAACGGTTCTTCCCCCGGTGCGTTCGCGGTGCTCCGTATTCTTCCTCCGAGGTGGGTGAATTTTGAGGCGCTCTCCGAGGTGGCGCTCTTCCTCGCGGCTTTGGCTCTCGATGGTATCGGCTGTTAGCATTTAGCCGTGTGGCTATCGCTCCCGGCTGCTAGCCGAGCTCCCGTTCCCCGGGGATTGCGCTCGTTTGGAAACGGTTCTTCCCCCGGTGCGTTCGCGGTGCTCCGTATTCTTCCTCCGAGGTGGGAGAATTTCAGAGCGCTCTCCGAGGTGGCGCTCTCCTCGAGGCTTTGGCTCTCGATGGTATCGGCTGTTAGCTTTAGCCGTGTGGCTATCGCTCCCGGCTGCTAGCCGAGCTCCCGTTCCCGGGATTGCGCTCGTTTGGTATCGGTTCTTTTCCGGTGTGTGTGTGCGGTGCTCCATATTTCTTCCTCCGAGGTGGAATAAATTTGAAATTAGGGAAGCATGCCTGGCGGCTGCTTCTTCTCCCGGTGCGGGCGGCGCAGCATTACATGTCTCTCTCCGAGGAGGTTGAGCTGGTGGATGCTGGCGAGCCTGCGGACCCCTCACAGCCTGTGCTGTATATGGAGCTCCTTGTGGTCGTGGCACGGGCCGGTCCGAGCTGGATTAGCTTGGCCGGTCGTGTGGCGGGAGCAGCGCGCCAGTGAGCTGGTTGTGCGTTTCCTGCACCGTGTCGCAGCCTCAGCGCCTCCCTGATCTGCGCACCGAGGTGTCTGGGTCCTGGGAGGCCCGTGGGCGTGCTTTTCCGATGTTCTTTGCTGTGCGCGAATGTTATTGGAGCTGCGTGGCGTGGCTATGGGACGTTACCGCTTGTGGTAGAGACGCTGGCTAGCTATCTCTCCCGAGTGTTGCGTCTGTGACGCTATCGGTTTCTGAGCGTCATGGTGTCCCTCCTGGCCTGACCTGGTGACGCTGTGGGTGAGGCGATTGCTGGCCGGTTCAGGAGGCAGCGGTGGCGTTTCAGTGGTAGTTCCTCACTGCTCCGATTGGGCTGCTCGGCGGCAGCCTCGCCCTGGTACGTCCAGGCACAGCAAGATAGCCCGGTGAGGGAGTGTTGCCACCCGACTGCTGGGCGGTCCTAGGGGCCCCTGGCGACTCTCTAGGCCCGAGGAGGGCTGGGCGGCCTGAGGTCGTCCTCGCCTCTAGTGAACGGGCTGTGGTGCGTAGGCCTGATGGCTTGCATCTTGGAGGCGGTGCGCACCTCATGCTACGGTGCTCGTCCCTCCCTGGCACCACCGGGAGGCCGGTCTGTCGGCCCTGCCACAGGGTGTTCAGGACACTGCCTCCCTCTAGCGGTTAACTCCCTTATTTCCGCCCGACAGTTCGTTGCGGATGAAAGTCATCCGCCGCCTCTCAAGAGGCTTCAACGGCCGCAGTACGCTGCTCCTGCCGCTCGGGTTCAGGAGGACTGTCTGTTAGCCCTGCCACGGGTCGTGTTCAGGCGCAGCTTCACGGCGTTGCTCCCGTATTCCGCCGGTTTGTTCGCTGCGGACGGGGTTCCGCCGCCTCTCAGGGGCTTCAACGGCCGCAGTACACTGCTCCTGCCGTTCGGGTTCAGGAGGACTGTCTGTTAGCCCTGCCATGGGTCGTGTTCAGGGCGCAGCTTCACCGGCGTTTGCTCCCCGTATTCCGCCGGTTTGTTCGCTGCGGACGGGGGGTTCCGCCGCCTCTCAAGAGGCTTCAACGGCCGCAGTACGCTGCTCCTGCCGTTCGGGTTCAGGAGGACTGTCTGTTAGCCCTGCCACGGGTCGTGTTCAGGCGCAGCTTTTCCAGCGGTTTGCTCCCGTATTCGCCCGTATGATCGCTGCGGACGGGGGGTTCCGCCGCCTTTCAGGAGGTGTGGTCGGCTGCAGAGCACCGCTCCAGCCGCTCTGAGTGGGTCGGGGGCCAGCCCCGAGGGGTACTGTGAAGAAGGGTTGCGCGATTCGGTTCGCATCTTCTCCTCCCCGGCTCGACGGGTGTGTCCCGCCCTGGCGGGACCCGTGCAAACTCTGGTCCTGGAACAGGAAGTCGCACACTCCTGGGGAAAGGGCCATCGGTGGTTCCCCCCTCAGTTTGCGAGTCAGGCTGCTACAGCCCGTGCTTCGTTGTTCGAAGAAGGACGGTGGGTTGCATCCCATTCTGGATCTCTGCTACTTGAACCACTCACTTTTGAGGCTCGGGTTCAGGTTTCTCGTTTAGAGGTCGTGTCTCAGGTCAAGTCCAAGGACTGATTTGTCATCGCTAGATCTGGAGGTTGCATGCTCCCATGCAGCCGTCCTTCACCACGGAGGTTCCTGAGGTTGCTTTCGGGTGAAGCTTACCAATATCGGTCCTTCCGTGCGGCCTAGCGCCTCACCCGTGCCTTCACAGAGTGCGTGAGCGCAGCACTGACCCCGCTGCGGCTTCAGGGCATCCGCGTTCTGTATTATATCAGCGATTGGTTGATGGTGGCTCGTTAGAGCACCTGGCGGTTTAACATTGAGGTGCTGTTCCGCCTGCATGAAGGTACTGGGGTTCGGACTGAGACGCCGGGTTGTGTGTACTTTTCCCAGCGCGGATGGCCACTTTCTCGGCGTGGTGTGGGACTCGGCGAGTTGCGGGCACGGTTGTCTCCCGCCCGGTTTGTAGTCATCCTCACTGCAGTCAGGAGGGTAGGGGCAGGCCGCCTGGTCACTGTGAGGCAGTTCCAGAGGCTGCTGGGTCTCATGTCGGCAGCGTCCGCATGTGCCCCTCCAGTGGTGGGTCCGGGCAGAAGGTTCTCCCCTGAGGAGTCTGTATCGTCACATCAAGGTCTCACGGTGTGCCCATGAGCCTTGGTTGCATGGTAGAACCTTACGTTCTGTCCCGAGGCCCCGTTTTAGGGACTCCTTGTCGTCGCGTAACGCTAACGACGGACGCTTCCATCACGGGGTGGGGAGCGGTCATGAGTGGCCACTCCGCCCAGGGTCTGTGGAGCGGCCCGCGTCTCTTGTGGCACATAGGTTGCCGGGAGGTGCTGGCAGTGTTGTTGGGGTTACAACACTTCCTCCCAGTCCTTAGAGATCGCTATGTGTTGGTCCGCTCGGACAATGCTGCGGTGGTCTCGTACATCGTCCACCGGGGGGACTTCCGGTCTCGCCCTTGCGAGCAACGGGCGCAGGGGGTCCTCTTGTGGTCCCGGGACGAACTCCTCTCATTTAGAGCCGGTGGCACCGTGACTTGGACCCAGATGACTGCCCGGTCGGTTTGCCGCAGGGTTAACCCCTTCGACCCTGAGGGTTTCCGTGTTCGCTGGGTAGGTCTCATTGGTGACATGTTTCCTCCGCGCGCCCGGAGGCTGTGGCCGGGACACGACCGAGTGCCTGTCTGGGACTTGGCAGTTGCCTCGTCCCACCTGGAGTTGCCCCCTGGCATGGCCAGAGTGTTCTTACACGAGGCCGGGTGCTCCCACACGCTGTGTCGTGTTACAGGCATTCTGCCCTCCTCTGTTATAGCCCCGACCAGGGTTACGAGACCGGCTGTGTCCAGTGCGAGCACTGGGTGCTTATCTCCACAGGACGAGTCCTTGGAGGTGGTTGGTGCAGTTGTTCGGCTGCGAGTCCTGGTCCCGCTCTGATCGCAGTCAGGGCTCGCCCGCCCGGAGTGTGGCGGCCTCTGCGGCGGGTGCACATGAGTGTCACTCCGGGGCGTCTGTGGCCTGCGGGTTGGTCCACCCGCTGACCTTTGTCAGGTTCTATGGCCTCGACCTCGGAGCCACCCGGGCTCCTCTGTCCTGCGTGCTGGTGCCGAGGCCCTCACTCTTTGGCAGGGTCTGGTCAGTGTGGCGTGATTGGACACTCGTTCCCATAGCGTTCGGCGCAGCTCGAGTTCCTGAAGGGGCGTCTCAAGGTTCTGACGTAACCCTAGTTCCCCGAGGGCAGGCGCTGCGTCTCCGTGCCACTCCCTGCATCCCTGCGGCGCTTACCTTCTCTCTTTGCAGAAGCTAATGTCGCACCCCCGCACAGCCATCTTGTAGCTTCCTGGTTTCTGGCGTCGCCTGTCTATGGCGTCACGGCTTGCCTATTGGCTGATTTCACACGTGGTTCAGGCGTGGTCACGCAGGGGCGTTCCCATAGCGTTTCGACGCAGCATCTCGTTCCCTCAGGGAACTAGGGTTACGTTCGTAACCTTGAGACGGTACACACTATTGCGGTCATCCACTGCTTCTGGTTGGAGCATGTAGTGATGGTCTTGGAGATGATCACGTGATCAACGCACTTGTCCCAGTCAGTGGACACAAAACATCCTTGAAGAGCAGAGGCGCCTCCTGCTGGCCAGGTTTTCACCTGTTTCAGAAGCGTTTAGGGTTTAGAGCGTCTGATGAGCGGTCTGTATGCTGGAATTAGCATAACAGAGATGTGGTCTGAGTAACCGTGTGTCTTTCCTCAATTCCTGCCAGGAAATCAACGTTGTGTTCATCTAAACAGCCCCAGGTTTCACCCTGAGTGAGTAGAAACTAACTGAGAGATTAAATTAAGAAAGAAAGGAGATTAGGGTAAATCTTTCCTATAGTTGTGAGGTGACTGATACACAAAGTCATGGAGCAGTTGGACACTGGGGAGATAATCAGATGAATGAAAGTAGAAAATGTGATAAAGACCTACATTTTATTGTAAGATTTGAGCCACGTACTCAGTAAAAGTCCCGCCCCTTATTATAGATGATTGGCTAGAAGATTAAGCAAACCGTGTGCTGATTAGCCAGTTTACATACAGAATTGGTGTGGTCAACAAACAGTACCGAAATCCAACAATCCAGTGGTTTTCATAGTAAAATGTTCTCACTATCTGTCTGCTCTCTCTCTCTCTCTCTCTCTCTCTCTCTCTCTCTCTCTCTCTCTCTCAGGATGGTCAGAAAGGAAGATGCTCCTCCTAGAATCAATGCAGGTGATGTTGCTCCCATCAAAATAAAAACGGCTGTACATCTTATATGTTTCAACAGAATATTGTGAGGGACATTTATGCTGCAAAAAAACACATATATAAAATGCATAATATGAATGTATTTTTAATCATATATGTTCTATAAGTCCTACATATGACTAAAGATGTTCATGATGTAAAAACACAGGGAAAGATAATTGAATATGAAATCTGTACTTCACTCATGACTTTGCTCTTATCTTCACCTACATGTGGTCTTTATGCCTATAGTCAATAATAGTCATACTGTATACTGATTTTCACATTTAAATACAATACAACATTTAAACTACACACACAAGCACACATTTTAATTACTAAATTATTTATTAGCGTGTCTTAAAGGTTTAGTTGCATATTTCACATACCAATAAAGTTTTTATTTCAAATATGACATCACCAGATTTCATCTTCCTTTGTGACAATTTCTTTATTACAACTTTATCACAGTTCTACATTTAATATATACAATAGTTCTATTTTAAACCTACAAACATAAAACTTTACAAGATCTCGAAGTGATTCTTACAAATATCATCACCAACAGAGTCCATGTGACATTTACAAACATGACTTTCTGTCACATATATTCACATATACACATATATAGCCAATTTTTAACCCCTTAATTGATAACATTTTAGGTCACTGTTCTAGAAATATTTTATATTTAACTTTGATTATTTACAATAATATGTTCTGATTTGTTGAACAACAGGACCAGACTGTTCACAATGAATTTAATCACATGGTCTCATAATGTCATTGCTGTCAACTGCTCTTTCAAATCCTATAGGTCTTCATGAAGGTCAATGATATTTTGACAGTAGATCCTCAAACCAGCTTCTGCTCTGTACAATTTCCACATTTTTCTGACTGCATGTAGACGATGTTGGTCATCACTGACACAGAGAAAGTATGAAAACTTAAAAATACTGCCATCTTTCAATATCACAACAGAGTTGTTCCTTTTCTTTGTCTTTGTATATGTTTGACTGTAAACGACTTCTCCATTGACAACTTTTCTGTTATAGTAGCTATAGTATAGTAGTAGTTTACTGGAGGTCCTTTCTTTGTAGAATGATTTTATTTCAGGTGAGACAATAGGAGATGAGCAGGCCTTAGCTATGCGTGGCAATGCGGAGACCATCCTACCCTTTTGCAAATCTGCTGAGGTACTGCATTACTGCTCTTTATTTGCTTGAGCAAGTAGCCATTATAATTCTCAAACATGAAATCAGACCGGGCCCAGAGAGGACCCACATTCTCAACACTCTTAGTCAAATGCAGGAGTAAATGAACATTGTAGGTCATCTGATCTTCACCATACAAAGACTGAATTGATTAAACATAAAGCTCAAGAGCCTCATGAGCATGGTCAATATCTTCTTGACAAAAGTCTGAAAATAGCAAAATGTGCATGTAAAGCCCAGTGGAAAAGATACTTGTTTGTAAGTTTCCCCTTCAGGGCTGGCAAATTGTAATATTAAAGCCATTTCTGCCATTCGTGAGCTTTCCAAAACCTACGCTCAACCATAGACCATGGGATTCAGGAAAAGATTGCTAAAACATTTCCATCTACTCTTGAAGTGTTCAAACCAGTATACCATGGTTGACTGTATCTTTTGGAATCAAACCATTTCTATTCTATTCTATAACCACCTATTCTGTCGGCAGACCCCCAACAACATACAATGCATGTAATCAGGGACCACACTATTGATCAGGTTATTATTGGGCAAGTCCACAATTAGAGATGCCCCTTTTATGCCCAAAATGCTTTGTTCATTATTTTTGCCAATCTCACCTATTTGCACAGTTGTGTTGTGATCTCTAAGGTCTGGCATCTCCTCCAAACAAGGATACACTCACACAGTCCCAGTGGCTTTTCTCTCTTGAACAGCTGGATGGAGACAGTGTCCACACCCATACTCTCCATTAAACTGTTTGAAATTTCACAGCAAAGGTCGTGCAACAGCATCACATACAGCACATAATGCATAGACCTTTGTGTTTTTATTGAATGATCTACTGGATCCTGCCATTAGGGTCCCTTTTGTCCAAGAATTTTGCATTTATATTTAAAGTATTTACTAAAAGATATGTGTTAAGCTTTAATGTTGATCTATTTATTTTGAAACTCAACAACATTGCATTCCGCTATGTCCTGAATTACGCATCAGATCTTACGTTCAGTTTATCTACACATTCAGAGACAATGTATGTAACAAAATGTGAACCAAAATGACATACAAATTTACTTATTTACCTGCAGCTAAGATATACAAGTTTAACTATCAATAAAAAATATAGCAATAAAAATGTGTAGAAATATAGCTAAATAGAAATAGGTGATGTTTACCTGTATTTCTTTGAATATAGACTCCTCAGTCCTCAGTGGTAGACTGACCTGGATTAGGGGACAAAATAAACTGATAAATGTGAATATGAAGAGAATGTTATTTAAGAAATAAAGATTCAAGTATTAAAAGATGGTTCTTTACAAGAGAGAAACTTACATTAGTGTTTTCCTTTCAGAGTGGTGTGACATGTCCTAAAAGAAAGCAGTACATCAGTTTATAAAATTTACAAGAATAGCCTTTGGTAATCCCATATCCAAATTTCAGTAAATGACAGATGGAAGACATTTAAACAAAATGTAAGAAATTGTACCTGTTTTTCTATGGATGGTGTCTCTCTTGTGGCCTATGGTTGTAATACAAAATTGACCTAACAGAGGGGACAACATTTTTCAAGTATGTAAAAGGAAAGAAGTCTATATCAAAGGATTACTACCATTTAGTCCAAAAGGTCTACCTTGAGGCCTGTTTCTGTGGAGGTGGATTCTTCAGTCCCCTGGGGAGAGTGCTAAGACAGGGCAAAAGGAAATGTACAAATGAGGGAGAAACAAAACAGTCCAATTTAAGGTGGATTAAGTTGAGTTGCATTTTAAAAGATGAGAAATCCTTCAATTTCATTGGGCTTTATAAATTTGATCACATCTAAAATTTACTATCACTATAACAATTTACTATACAGCCAGAATTTCTGAAATACAGCCTCAATTTTACTTGTCTAATTTATTTTCTTATTTAGGACTTACAGTTGTGTTCAAAATTATTCAACCCCCAATGCTGTAAATGGTTTTAGGGAATTTAGTGTACATTAGTAATTGTATTCAGAATGAAATCCTACAAGGACTTCTTAAAGAACCATATGCAACTAAAATGACATCAATTAGTTTTGTAATACAGTAGTAAATGTTTCTTTTGTGAATTCTTCATTGACATAATTATTCAACCCCTTAAAGACTACCACTTTGAAGAACAGAGGTTCAATGAAGTGTTTTCAATCAGGTATTGAAAACACCTGCGGATATCAGGGAGCAGCAATAAAGCCAAATAAGCACAATTAGGCAGCTTTAAAATGACTGTGATACTCAGCTCCTTCTAGACATTTACTGGTGTGGTTACAAACATGGTGAGGTCAAGAGAATGGTCCAGGAAGACAAGAGAACAGGTGATTACTCTTCTCAGGAAGGGCAATGGCTATAAGAAGATTGCAAAGATGTTAAACATACCAAGAGACACCATAGGAAGCATCATTCGCAAATTCAAGGCAAAGGGCACTGTTGAAACGCTACCTGGTCGTGGCAGAAAGAAGATGCTGACTTCGACTGCTGTGCGCTACCTGAAGCGTAGAGTGGAGAAAAGTCCCGTGTGACTGCTGAGGAACTGAGAAAAGATTTGTCAGATGTGGGTACTGAAGTTTCTGCTCAGACAATACGGCGCAGGCCTCAATGCCAGAACTCCCAGGCGCACCCCCTTGCTGTCCCCAAAGAATAAGAAGAGTCGACTGCAGTATGCCAAAAGTCATGTGGACAAACCACAGAAGTTTTGGGATAGTGTTCTGTGGACTGATGAAACAAAATTAGAACTGTTTGGGCCCATGGATCAACGCTATGTTTGGAGGAGGAAGAACAAGGCCTATGAAGAAAAGAACACCTTGCCTACTGTGAAGCATGGCGGGGGGTCAATCATGCTTTGGGGCTGTTTTGCTTCTGCAGGTACTGGGAAGCTTCAGCGTGTGCAAGGTACCATGAATTCTCTTCAGTACCAGGAGATATTGGATGACAATGTGATGCAGTCCGTCACAAACCTGAGGCTTGGAAGGCGTTGGACCTTTCAACAGGACAATGATCCCAAGCATACCTCCAAGTCCACTAGAGCATGGTTGCAGATTAAAGGCTGGAACATTTTGAAGTGGCCATCGCAGTCACCAGACTTAAATCCGATTGAGAACCTCTGGTGGGACTTAAAGAAAGCAGTTGCAGTCGCAAGCCTAAGAATGTGACTGAACTGGAGGCTTTTGCCCATGATGAATGGGCGAAGATACCCGTAGATCGCTGCAAGACACTTGTGTCAAGCTATGCTTCACGTTTAAAAGCTGTTATAACTGTAAAAGAATGTTGTACTAAGTACTAAGATTGAATGTCACTTGGGGGTTGAATAAAACTGATAATGATGTGAGCTCAGAAAAGACATTTGTGGTTATTTCATTATAAATGTTATGTTATATTTGTCTGACCTACACGTGCCTCTTTGATTTAATTGTAAGCAGGATGACTGAATGATCATAATCAATGTCAAACCGACCAAAACAATCAATTTCAGTGGGGGTTGAATAATTTTGAACACAACTGTACAAAATCACACACACACGTGTGTGTGTGTGCGTGCGTGCATGCGTGTGTCATTTTGTATAATAAAATTAATTATAATTAAAAAAAGAAATCTATATTTTTATATATATATATATATATATATATATATATATATATATATATATATATATATATTACAGACCAAAAGTTAAGACACACTCATTCAAAGAGAAAATGACTGGCCTGTGGTCTTAGAACTGTAGGAGTCAATTTCTGTCATTATGTTGGTGTGTGACATTTACAATAAATCTGGCTGAGCAGAGGTGTGTGTGTGTGTGTGTGTGTGTGTGTGTGTGTGTGTGTGTGTGTGTGTGTGTGAGTAAGATGAAGGAATGGGTGATGTTAATGTGTGCCCATGTGTATGATGTGGCTCTTTGCGGTAACAGTCAAAAATGTGGCTCTCGGTCTCTGACTGGTATACACCCCTGGAATAGCTTAAAGCTAGTTTTTTTCTTTAGAAACAAATCTTTTTACTTTTTCTGCTAGAAAAAGGCTAGTTGATGCCACATTTCTCTCTATTATTGATTATGGTGATGTTTTATATAAATGAACCATCAAAGTGTCTTCAGATGTTGGATACTGTGTTTCATGGAGCTTTAAGGTTCATATTAAGGTAATTAATGCCAGAATTTGCAATCAACTTTTCCTTTAAAACAAGATCACACTTTATGCTTCATGTGTATTATAAATCGTGCATAATTATTATTTAAGCTAATGTTTGGCATACAGTTTGATACAGTTCTAAATGTTTGATTTTGTGTAAAGTAAGTCTTTCGGTGAAATTTATATTAACTTGTGTGACCTTTGCTTGCCGTACGATTCGTAAAAAAAAAAAAATCACAATCACATATAAAAATTCCTTTATTTTGGTCTTTGGTTCTGGATTTGCTTCAGAACGGATCAGGTGTAAGCTACAGCATATGCTAGCTAGCTACCGAGTTATAGCGCTCATGTAAATTAAAATTATCTTTATTTCGTGGTAAAAGCATTTAAATAACCCATTAAAATTATTCTTTATGCAAATATTTGTTTGTTTTCATGGTAAGCGGTTTCGAGGGAAAAAAAGGGTTTATTTTCTGCTATTTTCCAGGGTTAGGTTCTAACCCTAACCCTAACCCAGCAGATACTCATACAGAGAAATTCATCGTTTCTGTTATACATTTTTATTGCATTTCATTACTTAGGGTTTAGCTATATTTACAGTAGTCTAGATTAGTGAGTTTAGATTTTTCTGTAGGTAAGTTTTAGAATAGTTATTTAGATTAGATTAGTGTAGGTTAGGTTTATATATTGAAGGTCATATTACCAGCAGATTGTTTCCGTTGTTGTGAATAATTGTTTTCTGTGAGCTGTTTAGATTTTTTTCAGGTTTCATCCACTTACACCAGAAAGCTAATTTTGAAGTATGTGTCTTCAGTGATCAAATAACATAAGTGAGCAATAATTTTTGTAGGTCATATTGTGATGACTGTACATATTTGTACTTTTAAAACAGTTTACTGGTGGAAAGTTTTTAAAAAAGAAAATGTTATCTGCTGTTTTTTATTTTTTAATGTCCAAGTAAATGCATTTGTGCCACATAAACTACAAAGAAAGTTAATCTTATTATTTCTAAACCTTATTGTCTAATCTTCAAGTTATTTTATATTTAAAAGGAAAACGCTCTGAGGCTGCTGAGGGCCGCCGGAAGAAACTGGACCTGGCACGACCATGGTTAAGGTACTAATGCAACATTTTCACATTGGGTTTAAAGGGTAACAGAAATATAATTACACTTAACTGAAATAACATTGGAGGAAAAAATCATGTGTCATCAGAAGGATGATTGAGAACTGCATGGATCAACAATCTCCAGCAACACTGAGGACAAAAGTGTTTGCTCCCACATCGAACAGGTAAGTGTTCACAGCAAATATATGCCACAAAAAACACCACATCACTGCTATTGTTTACATTGTTCATGATTAACAGTTTATGTGTCTTGGCTGAAAGGTAATCCAGTTCTAGTTAATGAGTGAAAATATAGTTCATGTACGTCATATATACGTTAATGCCTGTGTCTTTTCAAACAGAGCAGCCTCCTAGCATAGAGTGTAGTGCAGTACAGACCAAAGTAAAAGCCCAAAAGCACTGTTCAGATAGGAGCCCAAACCTAAGAAAGGTACGACGTAGAAAAGAAGCCCATAAAAATGTGACTAAAAGCATGCCTTGAAGTCAAAAAAAAAAAAAAAAAGGCAATATGCAAAGAAACAGTATGATTCTTGTTTGCAGTTTAGACAAAACAAAATTCAAGCTGTGAACAAAAAGTACAAAGAAAATATTTGCGCAATAAGTACAGGACAGATGATGTGTTTTAGGAATAAAAAGGAGTCACAGATGGTCAAAAGATACCATACACAAGATCAGTACCAGAACACAAAGAGGGAGTATATGGTGAGGAGGTATAATAAAGATATTTCCTTCCGTAATAAAATGAAACAGTACGTTGTCACAAGGTATAGAACAGACATGAATTTCCAAAATAAAATAAAACAGTACATAGTTAGGAGGTATAGAACCGACTCTGAGTTCCAGTCTAAAATGAAAGCACATATGTTCAGAAGGTACACCCAGGATCCAGACTTTAGAGCACATCACATACTCCGCTGTACTCTACAGAAAAGCAAACCACATGTTAACAATGTTTTGCCCATTATTCACAAGTTGACATGTGCATTTCAAATCAGGTATTCAAAATACCAAGAGTTCATTTGTGTTAGCCGTTCAGCAGGTCAGCTTGATAATGTAAACAAGCCTGTGGTCAACAACGTGATGCAGGCTGCCATTGGTGCGTTCCGTTGTAAAATTCAAGAAGGACCAACCCGTGTCTGCACAGTCTGTAACAGGACCCTCTTTCCCAATCAAGTCAAGTCTTGCAACTGAGCAAAGTACATAAACACATTGTACTTTTATGCTTGACAGGCAGATATATTCATGGGCACTCCCAGAAGCACTCCGCTCCTTCTCTCGTGCATGCCCCGCCCGCACGGAGATGCTGCGCTCTCGGCTTCAATGAACACACCTGAGGCGCATTGACTCTAATCACCTGCCCATATTTAAACCCTTCACTCCCACACACTCACGGTCTGTTATTGAATGTATGTTCATGCATGTTCGCTTAGGTTCATGTGCGTGTTTATCGGCGTATGCGCGTTTCCGCTACATACTAGTTTTCACGGACTTCTCTCTCTCCACGGCTGCGCTTGCCCTTCCGGAGCGCACCCTGGATTACCCCGATCCTCCCGGCATTTGTTTTCTCAGTGTGGATTAAGTTTCTATGTTCCTGCCCAGCACCGCGCTTTCCCCCGCGCATCTGTGGATTACTCGTCCCGAGCGGATAAATACTTTCGGTTTGTGACTCTCCGTATCCGGTGTGAGTGTTTTGAGTTGGCTTTACCTTTTGTTTGAATTAAAACTCTGTTTGCTGGTATTTCGGCTTGCCATATCTCCGCATAACACCACCTTTTGCTTACGTGTTTTCTGCTAAGTTATACCTATCCTTAGTTTAATTCCACCCATTTCCAGGAGGCCTCGTTCACCTCTATACCATTTCAAATTTACATGTACAAAAATATCTCTTGATAGTGATGTTTTCTAAAAAAAAAAAAAACCTGATCGTGCACTTTTGCACATAATGCAACAGATCATCCCCCGCAATATTCACACCTTTTCTTAAAATCTGGTCTGGGTTTTTTTTTTTCTGTGTCTGTAAACCATCCTTTTTGTTTTGTTTACACTTTGTATAGAATTTTTTTTTTTTTTTTTTTTTAAGTTGCATAAACCAGGGCTTTAGTTTTAACACACCAGCACTTTTCTCCAAATGCTTTTCCTATTTTTTATAGCTCTCGTCTTCTACTTAGTTTTTCTTAAAATCTTCTTAAAATATATTTCTCATGCCATAATACTTCTTTATAAAACATTTCCTGTCTTACTCTCATCCTGCCTGCATCTTAAGCTCATGCTCTCATAAAAACATCTTACTTCCTGTGTGTTTTGGGCATTGGATCTCATACAATTTATTCTAAGTTATTTATTATCTGACGATGTGTTGTGCATTTTAACCTATTACTCTCCTCATTTTTTTACATTTTTATATGATTTTTCCACTTAAGTTTCTACTTGTGCTTTGGATATATGTGCATATGCTGTTTGAGTATAGTTAAGGCATGCTGCTTGCTTATTTTACTATTTTATCAAAACTGCCATTTTTCTAATCCCTAACCTAATCCTAACCCTTATCTGCTCACTGGCCTTTATAACATGTATTACATTTACAAGCATTTTGATTGTATGCTGTATGCTAGACTTAACTCCAAAGCATGATTATTGATTTATGTTAACTCTCTCTATACACTAAGTTTTTTGCAAATCTGAGTATTATACTATATTAATGCTGAATAATGTTTATATGTATTAAGCTTGGATTTAAACTAATATAAGCAGTTATGTTATCTGAAGCATACTGCTAAATGATATTATATAATACCTAATTCTACTACTGATAGCTGAAGCTGACCTAAGCTTAATTACATTAGGTGAACTTTATGCACCCTATTATGTCAAGACGTCATGCAGTCTCTGTTTTCTCCGCATAGCCAAGGTGTTTAACCACATAGGCAGCAGATGTGTATCAATATCTTTTTCTGACATTTACTATGTTCCATACATGACTTCTGACTGAATTTTGCACAGTACATGATGCACCTGCACATGACTCTTCTCTGACTGATATTTTGCACACTGTGCAGAATGCACCTGCACTCACCAATAAACCCTATTAACCCTGACTTTTCTACTAGTATTGCTGTTATATTTTATATTATGTCTATTATAATTATATTATAAACCAAACTAGCTACGTTTCTCAAAAGGGCTGAGATTGGTATTAGATGTAGGGGTTAATATAAGAGTGGAGTCAGAATTAACCTTCATAAAGAAGATAAATAATGGGAAAAGTTGAGAAGTAAAACTTGCAGATGCCTGTTCCATTCATTAACCTTCTTTGTGAAGTTAGTAACAATTTATAGTTGAATTTATTTTTAATCCAATTGGATATTTTCTTTTTGTTCAAAAGCTACAAAATGCAACAAGTGTGTTTCAGCATTCTCAAGTCTGCATCCTTATTACTTGTGTATCTGTGCAATGAGTTCTGAGTGTGATCTAACCTGGTTAAGGTCATCCATGACTTACATTTACATTTGCGGCATTTAGCAGACGCCCTTATCCAGAGCGACGTACAAACGTGCTTTAAATCTCTAGTAATGAATAAATCTACACTGGTACGCACGATTACAAACTCAATATAAATATAACTCGATATATTGACTTGCTAAAGGATAAAAAAAAAAGGTTGAACATGTTTTGGTTAAGAATACATTCCATTCTTTATGCAAATAAGGTGTGTGTGTGTGTGTGTGTGTGTGTGTGTGTGTGTGTGTGCTTGCAGTGAAAAAATTTTGAATGTCTAGGTTCATCTGATTTACATCCTTGTTTTCACTTCCCTCTTTGCTCCTGCATGAAATATAGTGTACAGTCCTGAATTCAGAAAATCACAATTGAATTGACCAGAAATGACTCACACTCCATTGGATAAAGTTAATCTCTTCCATTTCAAGGGTAAGATTTCTAATAAAATATCCATATGTAATAACATTTGGTTTTGATTAATAAAAACATTTAAAAAAATTTTAATTTGTAAATCAGATAAGTTTGAATTAAACATGAGTGTGCCATCTGTTCCAGACAAAATATTCATTTTCAGTCAGCGCAAAGTATGTTTGTTTGCATATCTTACAAAAATAAACCGAAAATGCTGTTAAAAATACCCCCCACACTTTTTTACCATCTGCATTAAATGACAGTCTATGAGTCAAAATCATAAATATTTCACACTATATTCTTATCCCACTCCGATAAGTAGTCAGAGCGGTTTAAATAAAAACTAGTCAAGACCAAATTTCACACAAAGAATTGCCTACCATTACATAGAATACCTGAAAAATTGTCTGTCTTTATCTTTTTCAGGGGACTTGATTTGAAACACACTGAAGACACTGATTATGGACAAGAAATAATGGGCAAGTATCTTTTATGAGCAGAGCTCATACCAGCAGCCTCAGATCGAGAGTCTTACTCTCTAGCAATGTGCCACGGGGTGGTTGAGGACTCGAGCATAGGGCGAGGCAGAAAAAACAGTGCCGATGAGACGTTTATTATTGCTTGGGGAAGGAAACAGAGAAGGGAGAAGTGTGGGGTGAGTAGGAAGTATAAATCAGCAGCAAAAACTAGAAACATCAGAATCAGGTGTATTGGCCAAGTGTGTTGACACACAAGGAATTTGATTCCAGCTGTTAGTGACTCTCAAAGTACAGACATAAATAAAACTATACATTCAGCTTGGACTATACTATAGTATGAATATTAAATAGGGATAAAGATAATACAAAATACATCATGCAGATGCACTGGGACACATCATCAGTGATGTATCCTGGGGTCATTGGGTGTTTTGGGTCTTTCAACATTAGACACCCAGGTCCAGGCGACCCAGCCGCAGTTGATCAGCCTCCAGCCTTTGTCCCGGGAGCAATTGCCCACGGTTCTGCCCTCTTAATCCAAAGTCATCTAGTGCCTTTCTCTGCGGCTTCAATTCTAATTGCCTTCCTCTTTGCCTCCCCAGTAATTCCTAGTAGAGTAAGTACTTTGCAGAGTGAACGCCCTGCAAAACATCTACAGCCCACCTCCAACAGCTCACAACGAGTTTTCCAGCCCTGCCTTCTACACTCTTCAACTAACTCTTGGTACTTAGCCTGCTTCCTCTTGTTGGCCTCTTCCATGTGCTCTTCCCAGGGCACAGTGAGCTCCAATAAAATCAATTACTTGGTGGAATCTGAGATAATAATCACATCTGGACGAAGTTGTGTAGATGTTATTCTGGTAGGGATCTTTAGCCGTTTATCTAGAGCCACCTGCAATTGCCAGTCTGTAGCAGAAGTAAGAAGACCAGACTTTACTCTGGATTGTGGGTGGGCCTTAAGCATTTTGTTGTGGTGCCAGCGGTAGCGCCCATCTCCAAGGGCTTTTGAGCAGCTGCTGAGGATATGTTCTAGCGAGCCCCGTCCAAAACAAAGTAGACAGGAAGGTGTCTCGCTTGTTTGATAATGCAGTACTTATAGATATGAACCAAGGAATATAATTATGGTGAGTTGTTAATAAGGCTGATTGCCTGGGGGAAGAAACTGTTCCTGTGTCTGGCAGTTTTGATAAACAGAGTTCTCTAGCGCCTGCCAGAAGGAAGGAGCACAAAAGACTATGCAAGAGAAAAGGAGAGCAAGGAAAAACTTAAAGAAATTATGGTAAGTCTAAAGAAAAAAAATCTTGGCAGGCTGTCGGCAGCGGTGGCTTGGGGGAAAAAAAAACAAAAACCGAGCAAAGAACAAAGGAAGTGCATACTAACATCTAGCGGTAGCACAGGGGAAAACCCTGACTTGTATCACTTCATGTACATACATATAAATATATTAAAGAATAGAACAACTTCAACTCAAAATCATATGTCTGGATTTCACCAGACTTATGCCCATTGTTTCAGACATAATTTTCATTTCCAGTCGGCATAAAGTAAATTCATTGTTTTTTTAGTAGACCTCAAAAAAGTAAAGTGAAAAATGCTGCTTCAAGAACATTTACATTTGTGCTTTTAGCAGACACCCTTGTCCAGAGCAATGTACAAAATTAAAAAAATATTTCCCTTTTCAGACAAGTACCACTTCTGTGCTTTACGGTGTTTCTGAAGTTTCTTAGCAGACTGATAGGCTCTCTTTTCTCACTGAGTGGCACTTCTTCTGGCTGGATCATATTGTCTTTAATATTGCTTCTTTAGGGTGATATTTTTCATCAGAGTTGGTGTGCATATGTTAAATTTTTATACAAACAATTACTTTTTATTCAATTTATTTTTTTTCGATCTGCAGACAAAATACATTTTGCTTAAAAAAAAAATTGCATCAGTGGCTGGAAAAATGTGATTTGCAATGCAAGCAAATCTGAATTATAACAGTTGAATCCCTTTACAAGAACTGTAAATGTCTGCATTATTATATGTAACACATCATTTGTCAGTAAGTTATGTTCTGTTCCTTCTTTATAGAAGAACATCAAAACACTCCACTTGAAAGATGGACGGAGGACATGGTGAGCTCGTGGTTGGCTTCAATAGGAATAAAGAACAAATACATAAAAACTCTACATGAACAAGAAGTAGATGGCCAAGTCCTCCTTAAAATCACAGAGGAATTTCTGAAAAAAGAGACTGGGATGAAATCTGGTCATGCATTTTTGATAATAGAGAGTAGAAATGAGTTGGTTGAAAAAGTTCAGAAGCAGCAGAATTCCCAAACAGAAGAACAGATAAAATTAGAGGCAGTGCCTAAAAAAATAAAGAGAGAATCAAAGCCACGACCTTTTGGAAAACCAGGCATTGACTACACATATATAAAACATGATGTTCTTCAGCCTGAAACAGGTGTCATTGACCTTATAGCA
>NC_060906.1:324516-342153 GCF_014805685.1 Silurus meridionalis | reverse complement strand
TTACAATGTTTTAAAATCACTGATTTAAAAAAAAGTTTAAACTGACATTATTAATCTGGATCTTATTGTATTGCTTGTTTTGCTATTTTTTTATTACCACTTATGTTTCTGATTAAATACAAATACATACTCTTAAATTTACCACCTTGGACATGTTTTGACTCTAATTTTGAATTCAGAACTCTGGTTCTGATGTTTAAATAGAAAATTGATGTTGCATCCAGTTATCATGATCCTAAACCAAAAATAATACATGCTTCTAACAATAGTTTTTAAACAATTCTGCTGAAGTTTGCTTTAGTTAAATCATTATTTTTTTTACTCAATTTTTATTAATTCTTTAGTTTTTTCCAAGTCTGTTTATGCTTATAATAATTATGAAGAGACTCAGGCCATGGGCAAGTTTAAATTCTCTCTTTCTCCCCTGATTCTAACCTCACAGCTCCTTTTACACAGTCAGTAAGTTTTAATGTGTTGAAAAGGTGAATTTTGTCTGGTTGGAACCAGTAGACCAAAGGAGACTTTGAAATTGTTTTTGGGCAGCAAAAAAAACCTTGGAAATAAGGACAAAGAATACTGAAGCTTAAAATAAAGGTTAATTAAAATACTGAATTTGTAAATCTTTGTTTATACTTATGATACACATTTGTCATGTTTTTTATTAACACAATATTCATGATGTGAAATTGACACCATACAATGTTTTTTTTCTTAGTCCTTCTTAGGCTGTACTCTGCTTTCTAAAGGGGTTTTTGTTGTAAGAAAATTGATGTTCAAAGTCCAGATGTTTCCTTTAAAGTGAAATAAAGTTGTAATGCTTCGTCACAGTTCTCTGGCCACTGTAATCGAGGATGTTGCATGACCACGTGGTATCATTTGAATCATTGCACAAGGGTCACTAAAGTAAGTACAAGGAAACAGGGGGGGACTTCACATGCAGACAAAGGAAACGGAAATAAAGTTCAAGGGCTTAAAAGTCTAGCAGGAAGTGTTGGGGAAAGTAAGCAAGAAAAAAATAAATACATAAAAAAATAAAAACAGCGTGGACATTTACTGCTCTGATTGTGGTTAACAGATATCTATTAAAATAATTCCGTTTCCAACTCGTCAAAGAGTCGATTCAAAGAGTCGATTAAGTTTTCCGAAAGTGAAAGTGTTTCTCAGCCTCGACTCCATTTTGAGGAGGAAAACACAAAGATCTTCAACAGCAGCCAGAAGCGGTGAGATTCATGTCCAACAACAAGCAGTGCTGAAGAAAAGTGGGTGAGTTTTTCCTAGAAACGACTTTCTATCGGAATAATGCGTTTGTGTTTTCTATGTAATGGAGTTTGAGGAAAGACCGCAGGGAAACTGCGGCACAGCAGCCGAAATGGAGGACAACAGTTTCTCCCCAAATTCCTCAGTTGGATTTGATGATGCTCTGAGTTTATTGAGGAGGATCTGACATGAGAACACCGGGATTGTTTGGTTGTTCCAAGCTGATCCTGGAGTTGTTGTCATGTTCAGGATGATTTCCCGTAAACAGGAACAGATCATGGCTTTCTAAGCGGAGGTGATACAGGAAGTGTGGAGCAGATACATGTTCATGAAGACATGAGCTTTCCGAATTCAGTGCGGAATGCGGGATCCACTGGATCCTTTATCACAGCATAGATTCCTTCAGGATAGATGGGCTTTTCTCCTGTTTCCTTCATCACGTGACCTGGAGATTTCCCCATACACATATAAGACAGAGACCCTCACTGACCGATTCAGTCCGGTTCTGCTTTAACTCGTCCCAGTTCTTGTTTTGGGAAAAATGTTCCCCTAAACCACGTGCCACATCTGGCCCACGAGATGATTTTATAAAGATCTATTATTATTGTTATTAATCTCCTGATAACACAAACTACATATCCCATAATGCATCGCTTCAGCTGCCTTACCGAACACTAGTGCAGCTTCTGTTGATGTATTTAACCCTATTGTACAAAGTGAAACAGCGCCTCACAGTGGTGAAGAGAAAAGTGGATTCTGAGTAGATGTTTACTGACACTGGCGGTGTGTTATTTGTGTAGCGAATGTGGCTGTAATTAAGGAAGTGTGTATTTAATAAGGTTTATGATCTACATGGGATACAAAATGAATATCCAGTTATATCAAATCTCGATAGTTAGAACATGAATAAATAATGAATAGTGAAAACTCACACTTGTATATTTTTGTCTTTTATTATTTTTGGGTAAAAATTGTGGAGACGCCACTAATGTCATAGAATTTAATTCACAATCACTGCGGGTATGATACCTTTCTCCTCTACATCATACCCGCTATCTCTCTTCCTTTACCCGTCATAGTAGCAACATTTAAAGTACCAACCCGAACCTCCACTCTCCTCCACTGCTCCTTTCTCTGCTGTCTCTGTAGACGTCTTCCTCCTCTCCTTCTCCTCCACTCCTCCACTTCTCCTTTCCTGCTGTCTCTGAAGACGTCTTCCTCCTCTCCTTCTCCTCCACTCTCCTCCACTGCTCCTTTCCCTGCTGTCTCTGTAGACGTCTTCCTCCTCTCCTTCTCCTCCACTCTCCTCCACTTCTCCTTTCCCTGCTGTCTCTGAAGACGTCTTCCTCCTCTCCTTCTCCTCCACTCTCCTCCACTGCTCCTTTCCTGCTGTCTCTGTAGACGTCTTCCTCCTCTCCTTCTCCTCCACTCTCCTCCACTGCTCCTTTCCTGCTGTCTCTGTAGACGTCTTCCTCCTCTCCTTCTCCTCCACTCCTCCACTTCTCCTTTCCTGCTGTCTCTGTAGACGTCTTCCTCCTCTCCTTCTCCTCCACTTCTCCTCCACTCTCCTCCACTTCTCCTCCACTCTCCTCCACTTCTCCTTTCCTGCTGTCTCTGTAGACGTCTTCCTCCTCTCCTTCTCCTCCTCTCTCCTCCACTTCTCCTTTCTCTGCTGTCTCTGTAGACGTCTTCCTCCTCTCCTTCTCCTCCACTTCTCCTCCACTCTCCTCCACTTCTCCTCCTCTCCTCCACTTCTCCTTTCCTGCTGTCTCTGTAGACGCCTTCCTCCTCTCCTTCTCCTCCTCTCTCCTCCACTTCTCCTTTCTCTGCTGTCTCTGTAGACGTCTTCCTCCTCTCCTTCTCCTCCACTTCTCCTTTCCTGCTGTCTCTGTAGACGTCTTCCTCCTCTCCTTCTCCTCCACTCTCCTCCACTTCTCCTTTCCTGCTGTCTCTGTAGGCGTCTTCCTCCTCTCCTTCTCCTCCACTTCTCCTTTCCTGCTGTCTCTGTAGACGTCTTCCTCCTCTCCTTCTCCTCCACTCTCCTCCACTTCTCCTTTCCTGCTGTCTCTGTAGACGTCTTCCTCCTCTCCTTCTCCTCCTCTCTCCTCCACTTCTCCTTTCCCTGCTGTCTCTGTAGACGTCTTCCTCCTCTCCTTCTCCTCCTCTCCTCCACTTCTCCTTTCCTGCTGTCTCTGTAGACGTCTTCCTCCTCTCCTTCTCCTCCTCTCTCCTCCACTTCTCCTTTCCTGCTGTCTCTGTAGACGCCTTCCTCCTCTCCTTCTCCTCCACTCTCCTCCACTTCTCATTTTCCTGCTGTCTCTGTAGACGTCTTCCTTCTCTACTTCTCCTCCTTCAGCCAACAGTAGTTAAATTTACACCAGTACCCTGTTGGTTATTGATACCTGTGGTGGTCGTTGGTAACCCGGGCCTCGACCGATCCGGTATAAAATTTTGAGTTGTGATCCGCATATTTGATTTGGCACATGTTTTACGCTGGATGTCCTTCATAACACAACCCTCCACATTTATCTGGGCTTGAGACTGACACTATATAACATATATGTTATATAGTGTTATATAAACTATATATGACACTATATAATTTCTATTAATCATCAGAATATCTCTAATTATTTGTAGTGTTATTGCTATTATGACACTGTTATTGTTGTGTTGTTATATATGCTGTTTAGGTGCATTTGTTTACAGGAAACTCTCACCTGGACCAAGATTACAGAAGATTGTGGTTTATATGTCTATGGATTTCACCTCTAATGAGACTTTAGAGGAAGATTTTCCCCCATTTTTAACTGCATTTTTTGTTTTTATGTTATCTAGGAATTTGATTAATTAATTAATTCTTCAGGACTCTGCGTGTACACGAGCATTGAAAAATGAAGATCCCTGATCAGGGGACAGATCATGTGACCTCACCCTCAAAAGACTGGTAACCTGCCATGTTCTAGTATTTTACTAATGAACTGTTCATATCTACATTATGGAGTTTCTATAGAAATAATAACTAATATTTATGATAAGAATAAATTTTTAGCACTCACTTGAAAAAGTGGTTGATGAAATGTCCCACAACTGTTTATTTTTTTCCTTTTGATGAGTTTTTGTATTTATACTCCATGTTTCTATTGTCTCTTTGTGAAGACCTGTTTGTTCCTGCTCTTAGCCTATTCCAGGCATGGTAGCATGTGGATATAAGCAGCACTATGGAGATCTGCTACTATTAGCATTTTGTTGTATTTAAAGTTAAATGAAAGAAGGTTGTGGATTATTAAGAAACTATACTGCAGGGGTGTTTGTTCCCTGTTCACAATCTGTGTTCTGTATGCTACTATTCCTAGTGTGTAAGAAGTGATAAAGATTAGAATAAATTTTAAACAGAAATATTGTGATTATAACTTATTATACAAATTTGTCTACAAATCTTAGAAACAATGAAATTCTGTCTCATGTCCATTTCTATCATTTTAAACAGTAAAGGAAAGAGAAAGAGATCACACTCAGCAGAACCCAGCTGTGTCTCCATGAAGAGTGATGGGTCTATGGATCTTCCTGCCAACTTCAGTAATAAAAACCCCTCACCTGTACACAGGTAACATCCCATAATTCTCATAGTTAAAGTCACAGTTAATGGCTGCACTACACCGTCATTAGCAGCTATTTAGAACATATGTGTACAATATGTTGGGAGCTGCCAGGATGTGCACATCTTCTGCCTTGGGTCAGTTTAGAGGGCATATTGTTTCTGTGTTTGTGGTGTTTTAAAGCCTAGTTTTAACTCTTGTCTCTCTCCTTTTGATTGGTGTTGCCCGACACTGAGCCCCCTCTGTCCTCCACTCGTGAACCAGCACTCATGCACGCACCTGCTGCCACAAACATATATACTGTACTGTAAAGTTTATACATTGCAGTAGTGTCAGTTGCTCTGTTTTGCAAAATGAAGTACTGTAATGAATGAAATGAACAGATTACTGTATACTACCCCATAGTGATTGATACAATTAATTACAGATAATATCAAATCGTTTTCTTCTTCTATCGGCTGCTCCCATTAGGGATCTCCACAGTTGATCATCCATCTCCACGCTCCCCCCTGTCCTCTACATCTGCCTATTTTACACCAAATACCTGCATGTCTTCCCTCACCACATCCATAAACAACCTCCTTGGTCTTCCTCTTTTCCTCTTTCCTGGTGTCTCCATCCTCAGCATTCTCCTACTGATATACCCCATGTCCCTCCTCTGCACATGTCCAAACCATCTCAATCTCACCTCCCTCACCTTGTCTCCGAAACGTCCTACATGTGCTGTCCCTCTGATAAACTCATTTCTAATCCTGTCCATCGTCATCACTCCCAACGAAAACCTCAACATCTTCAGCTCTGCTACCTCCAGCGCCACCTCCTGTCTTTTACTCAAGGCCACTGTCTCTAATCCATACAACATCACAGGTCTCACCACTTTCCCTTTCACTCTCACAGATACTCTTCTATCACAACAGATAATGTCTAAAATACTAAAGTAAAATTCCAATATAAGCAACAAAAACCCACAGGAAACAATATCTACTACTACTAGTAATAATAATAATATTAATAATAATAATAATAATAATAATAATAATAATAATAATATTAATAAGCAGCATTTTAGGGCCAAGCACTCTGTCTCAGTGAACAGAATGTTCTGTAGACCCTCCCTAATCAGTGTATCAAATTTCAAAATGGTTTTCTTTTATCTTCAAATACACCTTATTTAGAACAAGAAAAGAAAATTATTATTATTATTACTATTACTAATTTATTTATTTATTTATTTTGATACCACTTCCCAAAATCATGTCAGTAGATCTGAATAATGATCAGTTATTTTGAAAGTTTAGAAAAAACGACAAAGATTTTGTTGTTTGTAAGTAAAAATGGTGTGTTTATAAAAAAATAAATCTTGCAGTCAAACAGTAAAGAGTCGACATGAGGCAATAATTAAAGCCATGATATGAGACGTGTGTCCATACAGGCTTCACAAGATCAATACTGACACGTGTCAGGAAACTCAGCACAGGAATAAACTCAGTGTTCACTGCCCAGAATTGTTGAGTTTGTCTGCTGATTAGTTTGTGTATTAATTGACTATTTGTGACGTATATGTTGTTAGTTGCAGCTCTTAGTTTATACCAAGCCGTGTTTTTCCAGCCATTGTAGCATTAATATAAAGGGTTTATGGTAACTATCTTCAGATCTGCTGTGAATTCTCTACAGTTTGAAAATGTTTTAGCAGTAATGTACTACAGGCATTTCATTGTGTTTCATTAGAGCTGCACGATTTGGGGGAAAATGTCATGTTGTTATAATTATGGTAAATATTGTGATTGTGATATAATAAATGGTGGCATGAGTACACTTGATTAGTTATCAGGGGAATTGTACACAGATTAGTGATAATGCTGAAATATGTATTTGTAAAACTACATAAAACTAAAGCTTTCAAAATTAACATTATTTTATAAAAATAAAAAAGCATTTGCATTAGTGTAAACATTTACAGCTACAGTTACAGCTAAATGAAATAAAACAATAAATAAAAACTAATTTCTAAAAACACAGAGAGAGAGAGAGAGAGAGAGAGAGAGAGAGAGAGAGAGAGAGCTGAGTGTGTGCAGGTTCCCTTCAGGAACTCGAGCTGCGTCGACTATGGAAGTGCGTGACCACGCTCTGAACCACGTGTGAAATCTAGCCAATAGGCAAGCCGTGGCGTCATAGACAGGCGTCGCGTAAACCAGGAAGCTACAAGATGGCTGTGCGGTGGTAGCGACATTAGCTTCTGCTAGTTCAGGTAAGCGCTTTGAGTGTGTTATCTGTGCAGTCTTGAGCTTATATGCAGGCAAAATTCCGTCTGCGTGTCTCCTGCTTGCCCGATTCATTTCGGGTGGGGGGTGACACGCAGCCGATGTTGTTTGCCTAGCTTAGGAGCGTGCTTAGTCGGCTCTCGAGGGTATCGGTTGTTAGCATTTAGCCGTCGCTATGCGCTCCGGCTGCGGCGAGCTCCCGTTCCCGGGGAGCGCTCGTTTGGTATCGGTTCTTTTCGGTGTGTGTGACGCGGTGCTCCGTATTTCTTCCTCCGAGGTGGGTGAATTTTTGAGCGCTCTCAGGTGGCGCTCTTCCTCGCGGCTTTGGCTCTCGATGGTATCGGCTGTTAGCATTTAGCCGTGTGGCTATCGCTCGGCTGCTAGCCGAGCTCCCGTTCAGGCCTTCTTTTCGGTGTGTGTGACGCGGTGCTCCGTATTTCTTCCTCCGAGGTGGATGAAATTTCGAAATTGGGGAAGCATGCCTGGCGGCTGCTTCTTCTCCCGGTGCGGCGGCGCAGCATTACATGTCTCTCTCCGAGGAGGTTGAGCTGGTGGATGCTGGCGAGCCTGCGGACTCCTCACAGCCTGTGCTGTATATGGAGCTCCTTGTGGTCGTGGGCGGGCGGTTCGAGCTGGATTAGCTTGGCGGTTGTGTGGCGGGAGCAGCGCCAGTGAGCTGGTTGTGCGTTTCCTGCACTGTGTCACAGCCTCAGCGCCTCCCTGATCTGCGCACCGAGGTGTCTGGGTCCTGGGAGGCCCGTGGACGCGCATGCTTTTCCGATGTTCTTTTGCTGTCGAATGTTATTGGAGCTGCGTGGCGCGGCTACGGAGCGTTGCTGTGGTGGAGATGCTAGCTAGCTATCTCTCCCGAGTGTTGCGTCTGTGGCTATCGGTTTGCCTCTGACGCCGCTTGGCTCTGGTGGGTGGCGCTGCGGCAGGTCAGGCTACAGGTTGCTTCCACGATGAGTGTGTTGCAGGCATACCAGGCTGGCCTGCTATGGGGATGATGCGAGCTTCCTTCTGAGCGTCATGGTGTCCCTCCTGGCCTGACCTGGTGACGCTGTGGGTAAGGGTGATTGCTGGCGGGTTCAGGAGGCGCGGTGGCGTTTCAGTGGTAGTTCCTCGCTGCTCCGATGGGGCTGCTCAGCGGCAGCCGCGCCCTGGTACGTCCAGGCACAGCGAGATAGCCCGGTGAGAGTGTTGCCACCCGACTCCGGGGCGGTCCTAGGGGCCCTGGCGACTCTCTAGGCCGAGGAGGCTGGGCGGCCTGAGGTCGTCCTCGCCTCTGGTGAGCAGGCTATAGTGCGTAGGCCTGATGGCTTGCATTTTGGAGGGCGGTGCGCACCTCATGCTACGGTGCTCGTCCCTCCCTGGCACCGCCGGGAGGCCGGTCTGTCGGCCCTGCCACAGGGTGTTCGGGACGCTGCCTCCCTCTGGCGGTTAACTCCCTTATTTCCGCCGACAGTTCGTTGCGGATGGGTGTCATCCGCCGCCTCTCAGGGGCTTCGACAGCCGCAGCACGCTGCTCCTGCCGTTCGGGTTCAGGAGGTCTGTCTGTTAGCCCTGCTACGGGTCGTGTTCAGGCGCAGCTTCTCCAGCGGTTTGCTCCCAGTATTCCGCCCGTATGATCGCTGCGGACGGGGTTCGCCGCCTCTCAGGAGGCTTCACCGCACGCTGCTCCTGCCGTTCGGGTTCAGGAGGTCTGTCTGTTAGCCCTGCCACGGGTCGTGTTCAGGGCGCAGCTTCTCCAGCGGTTTGCTCCCAGTATTCCGCCCGTATGATCGCTGCGGACGGGGTTCGCCACCTCTCAGGAGGTGTGGTTGGCTGCAGAGCACCGCTCCAGCCACTCTGAGTGGGTCGGGGCCAGCCCGAGGGTTGGTTCTCCTGTGGAGACTTTCTGTCAGTCTTAGGGCTGCCTGGAGTCTCTCGGGGTCCTGCGTACTGTGAAGAAGGGTTGCGATTCGGTTGCATCTTCTCCTCCCGGCTCGGCGGGTGTGTCCCGCCCTGGCGGGACACGTGCAAACCCTGGTCCTGGAACAGGAGTGCGCACTCCTGGGGAAAGGGGCCATCGGTGGTTCCCCTCAGTTTGAGTCAGGCTGCTACGGCCCGTGCTTCGTTGTTCAAGAAGGACGGTGGGTTGCGTCCATTCTGGATCTCTGCTACTTGAACCACTCACTTTTGGGGCTCGGGTTCAGGTTTCTCGTTTAGAGAGTCGTGTCTCAGGTCATGTCCAGGACTGATTTGTCATCGCTAGATCTGGAGGTTGCATGCTCCCATGCAGCCGTCCTTCACCCATGCAGGAGGTTCCTGAGGTTGCTTTCGGGTGAAGCTTCTGTCTCGGTCCTTCCGTGCGGCCTGGCGCCTCACCCGTGCCTTCACAGAGTGCGTGAGCAGCACTGACCCCGCTGCGGCTTCAGGGCATCCGCGTTCTGTATTATATCAGCGATTGGTTGATGGTGGCTCGTTAGACCACCTGGCGGTTTAACATTGAGGTGCTGTTCCGCCTGCATGAAGGTACTGGGGTTCGGACTGGGCGCGGGTTGTGTGTACTTTCCCAGCGGAGGGCCACTTTCTCGGCGTGGTGTGGGACTCGGCGAGTTGCACTTTTGTCTCCATGGGGAGCGGTCATGAGTGGCCACTCCTCCCAGGGTCTGTGGGCGGCCAGCGTCTCTTGCTTTTATAGGTTGCGGGAGGTGCTGGCAGTGTTGTTGGAGTTACAACTCTTACTCCCAGTCCTTAGAGATCGCTATGTGTTGGTCCGCTCGGACAATGCTGGGTGGTCTCGTACATCGTCCACGGGGGACCTCGGTCTCGCCCTTGCGAGCAAGGCGCAGGGGTCCTCTTGTGGTCCCGGACGAACTCCTCTCATTTAGAGCCGGTTACATCCCGGGCGGTTGGATGCCTGAGCAGGCGCCCTGTCGAGACAGTGGCTGCCGTGGGACGGTCTTGGCGAGGCTACGCCTGTCGCCTTTCCCGATTGCGCTGCTCGGAGTTCTGGGAAAGTTTTGCCGGTAGAGTCTGTCTCCTCCGGGTAGCACCTGGTTGGCGGGCGGAACCTGGTTCACCCCGCCCGGTGTTGTGGAGCCTGTGGCCCCTGAGGGGACACAGTTTGCAGCGGCTGTTCTCTCTACCGAGGTAGTAGAGGCCCCTCTCCACTCCAGAGCTCCCTCCATGAGGAGGTCGATGCCGCACGATGGCGACTGTTCGCGTCACGGTGTGAGCACCATGACTTGGACCCAGATGACTGCCGATCGGTTCAGTTCTGGTGTTTTGCAGGTACAGTTTGCCGCGGGTTAACCCGACCCTGAGGGTTTCCGTGTTCGCTGGGTAGGTCCCATTGGTGACACGTTTCCTCCAGCGCCGGAGGCTGTGGCCGGGACACGACTGAGTGCCTGTCTGGGACTTGGCAGTTGCCTCGTCCCACCTGGAGTTGCCCCTGGCATGCCCAGAGTGTTCTTACGGGGCCAGGTGCTCCCACCACGATGTGTCGTGTTACAGGCATTCTGCCCTCCTCTATTATAGCCCCGACCAGGGTTCCGAGACCGGCTGTGTCCAGTGCGAGCACTGGGTGCTTATCTCCACAGGACGAGTCCTTGGAGGTGGTTGGTGCAGTTGTTCGGCTGCGGTCCTGGTCCCGCCCGATCGCGGTCAGGGCTCGCCCGCGGTGTGGCGGCCTCTGCAGCCGGGTGCACATGAGTGTCACTCCGGGACGTCTGTGACGCTGCGGGTTGGTCCACCCGCTGGCCTTTGTCAGGTTCTATGGCCTCGACCTCAGAGCCACCCGGGCTCCTCTGTCCCTCGTGCTGGTGCCGAGGCCCTCACTCTTTGGCAGGGTCTGGTCAGTGTGGCGTGATTGGACACTCGTTCCCATAGCGTTTCGGCCTCGAGTTCCTGAAGGGGCGTCTCAAGGTTCTGACGTAACCCTAGTTCCCCGAGGGGCGAGGCGCTGTCTCCGTGCCATCCTGCATCCCTCTGGGCGCACCTTCTCTCTTTGCAGAAGCTAATGTCGCTACCACCGCACAGCCATCTTGTAGCTTCCTGGTTTCTGTGACGTCGCCTGTCTATGGCGTCACGGCTTGCCTATTGGCTAGATTTCACATGTGGTTCAGGCGTGGTCACGCGGGGCGTTCCCATAGCGTTTGACGCATCGTCTCGTTCCTCGGGAACTAGGGTTACGTTCGTAACCTTGAGGGCGTTCTGCGTTGGTGTGGAGGAAAGATGTGCATTACCACGAGTGTGTTTGTGTGTGTGTGTGTGTGTCAGAGGCGATTTATTTAAGACTGCAAGGAAGCTCGGCTTCCTTATAATGTCACAAAATTAATGGTCAAATATGTACTATTGTATTAACATTTTATTGACTAAAATGCGTTAGAAAACGTTCATCTCAAAGACGAGTTCGTTCAGGATCAGTTACATATAGCAGGTCGGCTGACTCGATTTCCTTCTCATACATTCCCGCAGCGTCACAGTGCATTTCCTATTGAAGCCCAGCGTCCATTGACTTCAATGGGGCTGCTTTGAACGGTTTTTTCAGCGCTTGAAACTAGGCGGTCATTGGATAAATGCTGCGATTATGTCCGCCCACGGACGCTCAGCGTCTCTGGGGTGAATGGGAGTGGGCTGGCCCGGACTCCGAGCTTCTGCGTGATGATTGGAGGGTCTGTCGAAGACTGCATCTCCTTTTGACTGACAGCGATTCTGTACTATAAGGAATCACTGAAGCTATTCGCGCTCAGTCCCATCGCGGATTTCTCAAGTTTAGTCGAAATAAAAACTGCTGCAACCTATTTCTTTGATATTTGCTTGGCGAAATTGCTTGATTTTCATCATACATTTCACACAATTATACACCACATTCCTTGTTTCAGTTTTACGGAGTTTAATATTTTTTTTTTAGATCGTTCATTCATTCCTTCATTCCTTCATTCATTCATTCATTCATATAACGTTAGTAGGCTAGGCTAGCGTCGTGGGTGAAACTTCGCACGATGGCAGATGGTGCTAATATTGTCGACCTGATTTTGGCGAAGCCATTTGAAAGTGTTCCTTACGAGGAAAAACTTAGAATTAAACAGCAGGGCAGATCAACACCTAAGATTGATTTAGTGCAAAGATAGGGAAAAATAACAGGTCTTTTCAGCTCTCCTGGTATGACAAAGTTAGCTGGCTGACTGGAAGTGCTGTGACAAATAAAATGTACTGCTGGCCATGCCTCTTGATGAAACCATCTCACGGATGTGTTGTTTGGTCAAAGGTGGGGTTTGGAGATCTGTCTAACTTTGACAGGGCATATAAAGACATGAAAAGAGCAATGAACATGTGAGTGCATGTGCAAGATTAAGTTGCATGGGCAGGATCAGGGTTGAGCATGCAATAAATGAAGGTGCTCGCATTCAAGTGGCTAAACATAATGAAATAGTCAAACAAAACAGGGCCTTCCTAAACCGCCTTATTGATGTGACATCCTTGCTTGGCCGGCAGGAGCTGTCATTTAGGGGACATGATGAGAGTAGTGAATCATCCAACAAGGGGAATTACAGGGAGTTCACAGAAACATTAGCTAAATATGACTCTGTCCTGTCCACACAATTCGAGTCCTCAACTGTGTTTTCTGGTATGTCCCATACTATTCAAAATGATTTGATCTCTGCTCTTGCAGCCACCATTTCTGATCAGATCAGAGATGAAATTCAGGATGCTCCCTTTTTTGGATGGCAGGTGGATGAAACAACTGATATATCCTGCCGTGCCCAACTCTCTGTCATTGTTCGCTATGTGGATAGTGCAGGTAAAATTCAGGAGCGCTTTATTGGATTTTTATGTTTCGGGGGGGCGAGATGCCCAGTCCGTTTTGAAATATTAAATGAGAACATGCAGGGCTACAATTTTAAGGACAAGCTTGTGGCACAGACCTATGATGGGGCTGCTGTCATGGCTTCAGATCTCAATGGTCTGCAGGCCAAAGTGAAAGCAATAGCCCCCAGTGCAATGTTTGTGCATTGCTATGCACACCGACTGAATCTGGTGCTGTCACAGGGGGCTAAATGCTTGCCTGAGTGCAGAATTTTTTTTGCATCACTCTCTGGATTTGCCACATTTTTTTCAAAATCCACAAAGAGGACATCTTTTCTGGAGTCTGCAGGCTGTTCAAGGTTGCCCAGAAACGCTCCTACTCGATGGAATTTCACATCACGGATAGTGAGCACTGTGGCAAACAATTATGATGGCCTCCTGCAGACATTTGAGAACATCATTGCAGATACAACAATGGATGATGATACACTGGATTGTGCCAAAGGCTTTGTGAGGAAACTGGAGGATTTTGAGTTTGTGTTCATGTTGTACACATATGAACAAATCTTCTCTGAGACTGATGTGGTCTTTGATATTGTCCAGCAGAGGGTGATGGATGTTCTTTACTGCAAGAACAGAATTGAATCTCTTCTTGCATTTGTCAAAGAGAAGAGGTCAGAGGGCTTTCAAGCCATTTATGCCAAAACAGCAGATCTCACATCAGACCCACGAGATGAGCCCATGAGAAAGCGCCGTCTGACCCAATTGCAGGATCCCCAAGTGCGATACAGAAATCTGTACATGGCCATCCTTGATAACATCTTGGAGCAGATTCCTCGACGTTTTTCAAATTTGGAAAGCATGCTCTTCTTAGAATTAGTCAATCCAGGAAATTTGATGACATGAGACAGGTATTTCCAGAGGAGGCCTTCAAAGTGTCCTGAAAAGTTATGGCCATCACTTTGATTCAGGAAGACTGAGGTCAGAACTTCAAGTCCTGTATTCAGATCAGGACTTGCAGGGTAACAGGGAAAGCTGTGTGATTACTTGGTGTTCCTTAAAGACATGGAGTTGGACAGTGCAATGCCTCAGCTTTACAAACTGTTCTCATTAGTGGCAACAATTGGAGCTACATCTGCAGGTGTAGAAAGGAGCTTCTCCTGTTTAAAGCGACTCAAGTCCTACACCCGAAACACAATGGGCCAAGGCCGTTTAAGCAGCCTAGCTCTGCTGGCCATTGAGAGGACACTGGTCAAGTCACTTGAAAAGACTCCTAGTTGGTACGACAGGGTCACAGACCATTTTCTTGAAAAGGAACGTAGGGCAGAATTTACTTTTAAATAAATAGACAATTTTATGAGCTGCCACTGGTGTGTGTGTGTGTGTGTGTGTGTGTGTGTGTGTGTGTCGGCATGAGTACGAGGAAGGATGTGCATTACAGTTACAACGTGTGTGTGTGTGTGTGTGTGTGTGTGTGTGTGTGTGTCTGTGTGTGTGTGTGTGTCCCTGCATAAGTACGAGGAAAGATGTGTGTTACCACAAGTGTGTGTGTGTGTGTGTGTGTGTGTCGGCGTGAGTATGAGGAAAGATGTGCGTTACCGCGTGTGTGTGACACCAGTTCAGTGTCAATCTGCTCGACACGTGACCCCACACACCACACGTGTGCTGCCTGAACTGAGACTATCTGGTGTTTCTTTTTTGTTTTGTTTTGTTACGGAAAATCTGCAAACTATTCTCAGAAACTGTGTCCACACATGCACTTATTTATTTCATTAAATCACAACGTTTCCATCATACAATCGCACAAACAAACATCACAATTTTGATATAATTAATCGTGCAACACTATTTCAAGGGAACAATGTAACAAATCTGAGGAGATAACAGTAATATTGTGATATGATACAAATTTTTAAACAATGAAATTCTGTCTCATGTCCATTTCTATCATTTTAAACAGTAAAGGAAAGAGAAAGAGATCACACTCACCAGTGCCCAGCTGTGTCTCCATGAAGAGTGATTGGTCTATGGATCTTCCTGCCAACTTCAGTAATAAAAACCCCTCACCTGTACACAGGTAACATCCCATAATTCTCATAGTTAAAGTCACAGTTAATGACTTCCTGTTCCAATACTTTTAGAGGTTTGTGTAGGAAGAATAGAAAAGTAGGAAAAACTGTGAAATGAAAACAGGAGCACATTTAATTCTCCAGGTGCACAATGTTGGAGTTGTATTCAGCTCTGTGTTCTCCAAGTGTTCCTGCTCTCACTACAATTATTGTAGTACAATTTGTGTTCAGGTTTAGACTCCAGTATTAAAGTGAGGAACGTTGAGATCTTTAACACTTGTTGTTTTTGTTCCCAGTGTTCTACAGAAGGCAGGAGACAGAAGAGAGAAGATCATCACAGCTACAGGGTACGATCAAAACCAACACCATGACTGTGACACTGACACACTGCTATTCTAAAGCTCTCTGCTGTTAGTAACTACAGAGTGATTAGATGATAAAAAAACCTCCAGTAGAATAAAGTAAATCCACAGTGAGAACATCATAAAGATCTATCTAGCAGGAAAAATGTGAACTTCTACTCTAATCATTGGAGCCCATGTCTCACCATGTCTTCCTTCTTCACCCTGTCACAGACACGACCCAGAATCCACTGCTGCAGATGAATTCCAGAAGAAGTTCAAGTTCAATCTGATTAAGAAGTTTCAGAGTTTGAATGGATTGATGCTAAAGCAGGAAAACCGAACACTCCTGAATGAGATCTACACAGAGCTCTACATCACAGAGGAGACAGTGGAGACGTCAATAAAGAACATGAGGTGAAACAGATCGAGGCAGCATCCAGGAGGAACCCAACTGAGGACACACCAATTAAATGCAATGACATCTTTAAACCCCTACCTGAACAAGACAAACAAGTCAGGGACGTTCTGACAAAGTTCTTATCTGAACAAGATCAAGAACCCATCAGGAATGTTCTGACTAAGGGAGTAGCTGGAATTGGAAAAACAGTCTCTGTGCAGAAGTTTGTTCTGGACTGGGCTGAAGGGAAAACAAATGAGGACGTCCACCTCATATTCCACTTCCTTTCAGAGAGCTGAATTTGATGACGGAGCAGAAACTGAGTCTGGTGGAGCTCCTTCATGTGTTTTTTAAGGAGATGAAAGAAATGGACATTTCCAGGTTGGAGAAGGTTTTGTTCATTTTGATGGTTTGGATGAGTGTCGTTTTCTCTGGATTTCCAGAAGACAGTGAGAGTGTGTGATGTAACTGAATCAGCACCAGTGCATGTGCTGCTGATAAACCTGATCAAAGGGAACCTGCTTCCCCCTGCTCTCATCTGGATCACCTCCAGACCAGCAGCAGCTGATCAAATCCTCTGAGTGTGTCCATCGAGTCACAGAGGTACGAGGGTTCAATGACCCTCAGAAGGCGGAGTACTTCAGGAAGAGGATCAGTGATCAGAACCTGGCCAATAAGATCATCACACACCTGAAGTCATTAAGAAGCCTCTACATCATGTGCCACATCCCAGTGTTCTGCTGGATTTCAGCTGCTGTTCTAGAGAGAATGTTGGGTGAAGCAGAGTGGAGAGATCCCCAAGACTCTGACTCAAATGTACACACACTTCCTCATCATTCAGACCAACATCATAAGAGAGAAGTACCCACAGAAGCAGGAGAGCGATGAAGAAATGCTTCTCAAACTGGGGAAACTGGCTTTCCAGCAGCTGGAGAAACAAAACCTGATCTTCTATGAGGAAGACCTGAGAGAGTGTGACATTGATGTGACAGAAGCAGCAGTGTATTCAGGTGTGTGTACGCAGATCTTCAGAGAGGAGTTTGGGCTTCACCAGAGTAAAGTGTACTGCTTTGTTCATCTGAGCATTCAGGAACATCTCGCAGCTCTGTATGTGCACCTGACCTTCATGAAGGAACAGAGAAATGTTCTTCAACAGAATCAGGTCTGGGGGACACTTTCAGATGTTCACAGGAGTGCTGTAGATCAGGCTTTAAACAGTCAGACTGGACATCTGGATCTTTTCCTCCGCTTTCTTCTGGGTCTCTCACTCGAGTCCAATCAGAAACTTCTACATTCCTTAGTAACACAGACAGGAAGTAGCTCCCAGAACAAAGAAGAAACAGTTCAGTACATCAAGAAGAAGATCAGTAAAGATCTTTCTACAGAGAAATCCAATAATCTGTTCCACTGTCTGAATGAACTGGGTGATGATTCTCTAGTGGAGGAAATCCAGCAGTATCTGAAATCTGGAGCACAAAGTGAACTTTCTCCTTCACAGTGGTCTGCTCTGGTGTTTGTGTTACTGACATCAGCACAGGATCTGGAGGAATTTGACCTGAATAAATACATCACTCCAGATAAGATCAGAGATGAGATTCTTGTGAGAGTGATGCCTGTGATTGCAGCATCCAGAAAAGCAATGTAAGTGAAGCTGAATGAAATTGTTCTACTGTTACAGTGTTGAGAACAAATCAAAGGTCTGAGCTGTTCAGATGAATCGAACTCTGCAGGACTCTTTAGACTTTTCCTTTCTCCTCTTAGAAACCTTTTAGATCAGACTCTCTTACTTTCCCATTTGGATTCCCGGATCTCATCCTCCATGTTTATACAACGTGTGTGTGATGATGTTCCTCAGCTGAAACTCTCGCCAAGCCAAATCTGAACATCTCCGACTGTCAATTCTTATTATTCCACCAT
>NC_060906.1:304516-322016 GCF_014805685.1 Silurus meridionalis | reverse complement strand
GAGACTGAAGCAGAGCTTTTAGGTTCAGCATCAATGTTCTGAGGAGGAACTTTATAGTTTTATTTATTTATTTTTAATTGTTAGTTTAAATTAGTGTTGATTGACCACACACACACACACACACACACACACACACACACACACACACACACACAGCCACTCTCTCTCTTACACACACACACACTCTCTCTCTCTCTCTCTCTTACACACACACACACTCTCTCTCTCTCTCTCTCTCTCTCTCTCTCTCTCTCTCTCACACACACACACAAAGGATGTGTAATGTGTAGAAACTGAGAGAGTGAAGTGTCTCTGCTGTACTGGAGAATCCTCACTGTAAACTGGAGATACTGTTCACTGGTTCTGCTGAGTGAGTGTGAGGAGTGTGTGGTGTGAGTTCTTTGGTGAGACTGAGTTTCTTTTCCTTTTTCCAGGCTACTTTTGCTTCTGTGTGTCAGAGTTGAACTTGGTTTTGTGTGAGATGTTCAGGAAGTGCAGTGTTCCAGCGTGTGCTGGTTGACAATGGCGTCTTCAGAGCGCGTGATCTATGAGCCTCTTTCTCACCTGCATGGTATCAAGATTGCTCCGGTGATGAATTGCTCAGTTGAAGACTGCAGTTTAGAGCTCGGACAGATTGTTGGACATGACAGTATAATGTCAGACTCTGGAATGAACAGCGCTGTGGTGATTTTTTAGAGAACATTGAGAAAGTAAACAGGGGGTGAAAATGGAGTTGTTATTCAGGAGACGTTTACTCCAGTAATCCCCTCAGTCCAACCGGCAAAAAAGATCATTTAGTCCAATGTTCCCGTTTATAAAAGATGAATTGTTGATAACGGAATTGTGTAGATATGGAAAAATTGTTTCACAAATGAGGAAAGTTCTGCTCGGCTGTAAATCCCCTTTACTTACACATGTAGTCTCTTTTAGACCACAAGTCTTTATGATCCTTAAAAGTGAAGTAGAGGATCTAAGTGTGGCTTTAAATTCAGAATCGATGGCTGTGACTATGTTGTGTGTGTAAGTTCTGAGACTATGAGATGTTTTAAGTGTGGAGAGGAGGAGCACATTAGAAGTTCCTGTCATGTACAGACCACGGATAACAGCGCTCACGTAGCGGCTGATGAAGAGGCTGGAGATACTGTTCTCACTGGTTCTGCTGAATGTGATCAGGCTGGAGATACTGTTCTCACTGGTTCTGCTGAATGGGATCAGGCTGGAGATACTGTTCTCACTGGTTCTGCTGAATGTGATCAGGCTGGAGATACTGTTCTCACTGGTTCTGCTGAATGGGATCAGGCTGGAGATACTGTTCTCACTGGTTCTGTTGAATGAGATCAGGCTGGAGATACTGTTCTCACTGGTTCTGCTGAATGGGATCAGGCTGGAGATACTGTTCTCACTGGTTCTGCTGAATGGGATCAGGCTGGAGATACTGTTCTCACTGGTTCTGCTGAATGGGATCAGGCTGAAGGTGTGTCTATTGCACCAGAGGCAGGAAGGAGTGATGCCGGGGGGAGAACCCGAGGTGACAGAGGGGGAAACAGTAATAGATTCTGTTAAAGCAGTTAAACGGGTGAGTGAAGAAGAAATGAATACAGATTATGTGAGTGATGACGCACTGTTTAAAACCTCCTGTTAGGAGAAAAAGGAATAAAGTAAAGATGAGGAATGAAAAGTTAAAACACTGGTCTGAAACACAAGCTAATGAATGTGAGAATGTTGAAAGTCCTGTTGAAGATTCTGACAGTGAAACTCTGGACAATAAGAGCAGAAGGAAGACATGTAGTGACTATTCTTTTGATAAAGTCAAATCTTTTTTACAAAGATCAATAAAGATGAAGAATGTGCAGGTTACAGATTCTTTTCCTGATCACAAAATGTTTGTTGATTCTGTTGGGATGTTAATGAGAAGTGAGGGTGAAGAAAAGTTCACCGTTCAGGAAATATATAGATGAAGGAAAATTCCTGCTAAATGAAGATCAGAACTTCAGGCAGAGGATGGGGTTTGAAACAATGTAGTTTTCTCTGCCTTCACATGCTGAAATTTGTCTTGTGTGTGATCCTTCTCTCATTCTTCTTTATGAGTGTGCTGAGAAAAGGCTCTTAATATAAATGCTGCACGAGATGCTTATAAAAGGACATTGTTATCTGAATTATTAAGACAGAAGAGAATTGATGTGATATTTATTCAGGAGACACACAGTGATGTTTTAAATGAAATGAATTGGAGGAAAGAAGGGGAAGGGGTGGTGGTGTGCTCTCATCAGCTCTTCTAGAGGAGGAGTAGCTGTGCTTTCTGCTGCACATTTCACTCCTGTCTCTTCTGAGGTGAAACAAGAAATTGCTGCTAGACTGATTTTGGTACGTGCACAGTTTGAAAAATGTAATGTGGGTTTATTAATGTATTTGCTCCTAATAATGCTCATGATGGAATTTTGCAGAGTTGTAATTCAGATGAATGTGTTTTTAGGTGGTGATTTTAATTGTACTGAGATTTGTGTATTAGATCGGAATCACGCTGAGCTCCATGTAGCTTATAGCTGTGCCATGTGCACTTTGACTGAAACCCATAAACTGTGTGATATATGGAGACGTATGGAGTGATGCAAGGTTTTTTTTTTTTGGCAGAAATTGAAATGAAAGAAAAAGAGATTTATAAATGTAAAACAATGGTGGGATGTTGGAAAAGTTGAAATTAAGTTATTATGTCAACAGTATACTTTTCAATGCCTCTACAAATATTATTGAAAAAATGAAAGAACTTGAAGAGGAAATTGTAGATGTACAAACAATTTTGGAGTCTACTGGAGAACAAAATAGTGTTGATGTTCTCAAGTCCAAAAGGATGTTTCTTGCAGACCTGTTAGGCGTGAAGGCAAAAGGTGCATTGGTCAGGTCACGCTACCAAAACTGAACACAAATGGATGCTGCATCCAAATTCTTTTTCATTTGGAAAGAAAGAATGGCAGAGTAGATCCATTCACTCATTGTGATCAGAGAACAGGCAGGAGCTTACAGTGCTGTCTGAAATAAGACAAAGGGCTGGAAGGTTCTAGAAGGATCTGTATGGGAGTGAATATAAAGATGATGAGGAAATGTCTGCCAGTTTTTATCAAGATTTACCGAAGCTTCCAAAAAAAGTCAAAGGAGGCACTAGAGAAGCCTTTGTGTGCACAAGAGCTATGGAAGGTATTGCAGATTATGGAGAAGGGAAAAGCTCCAGGACTTGATGGGCTCCCAATTAAGTTTTATAAAGCCTTTTGGGAGGTGTTGGGTGAGGATCTCTTGGATGTTCTCAATGAGAGCATAGCTGAGGGTTTTTTACCAGTGAGCTGTAGGGGAGCTGTGATTACTCTCCTACACAAGAAAGGTGTGTGTAGACCCTCCTTCCGGACTGCGTTCCAGGTTACAAGCAATGCAGATGGGCTTTTTTTTGGGATTGGCTTTACTGGGCCCCTTAAAGCGTAATTTTCTTGCCTGTGGAAGAAGGAGGTCAAGGTCTGGTGCATCTGTTTAGTAGACCTGCAACTTTTCGCTTGCAGTTTATCCAGAGACTGTTAACTGGGCCTGAAGATCTAGTTTGGAGGAACGTGGCTCAGAACATATTACAGCAGATCGATGGACTTGGATTTGACAGTACTGTGGTATTTACGGATCACAAACAATTACATTTCAAAGGACTTCCTTCTTTTTATCATGGACTATTTAAAATGTGGGGACTTTTCAGGTTTATCAGGGTTTGTAAAACAGAGTCATTGTTTTGGTTGCTTGAGGAGCCTTTGGTTAAAGGAACTCGCTTTGACTTATCATTAAGACTTCATTAAGACTTTGTGGCTCTGGTATGGTGAAGTTAAGGAATGTAATTAATGTGGCTGGGCCTCATTTAAGTGATGCTCCTGCACTGGCCGCCATTTTAGGTCAGAGGTCCTCATGCCATACTGAATTTATTTTAAAACTGTGGAAAAAAGATTAACAGAGGAAGAACTAATTCTGTTACAAAACTTTGCTGATGGAAGCCAAAATCACCATTTCTCCTGATTTAAGAGGTATGTGTAGCACACTGCTGGATATAGAAGGTCTAAAGAGATGGATCTGAGTTTAGCTGAAGGAAAAGAGCTGTAGAAGTGTTTTGTCAGAATGTTTCAGATTGGGATCAGTCTTTACCTTGATGAAGGGTGTATTTTTAAGGTGTCAGGAAAACTTCTCTCCTACTGCTTTTAGTTTAGGATTGAGATTTTGTCAAAAGCAGAGAATAAAATGGCAGTTGATTAATTTTATTGTTGGACAAACAAAACTTGTAATATATGTCACAAGGAGAAACAGAATTGAAAACAGACCAAATGATGATGTTGTAACTGTTTCTAAATCTTTTATAAAAGCTAGAGTGAGTGTTGAATTGAAATTGTATCAACTACTGAATGATTTGGAGTCTTGTGAACTACAGTGGTGTTTTAATAACATTATTTGTGTTGTAATTGATGGAGAAATATTTTTGATATGTTGTTAATTTGAGTTTGGGTTTATGTTTTGACTTTGCTTGTTTGTTTGTTTCATTTGTTTTGACTTAAGTTGGTTTGTATAGGTTTTTATGTCTCTGTATAATAAAGGTGTATAAAATCTCTCTCTCTCTCTCTCTCTCTCTCTCTCTCTCTCTCTCTCTCTCTCTCTCTCTCTCTCTCTCTCTCTTTCTTTCTGACACACACACACACACACACACACACACACACACACACACACACTGCATAAAAGAAACAGACTTGTTCTTGTCAGTAAATAAACTGTTTCAATATTTAGTTTATTTATCTGAATTTTCTCATTTACACAATCTATTTTTTATATTTCTGCTATCATCCATCCATCCATCCACACATCCATCCATCCATCCATCCGTCCATCCATCCATCCATCACATCCATCCATCCACACATCCATCCATCCATCCATCAACACATCCATCCATCCATCCATCCATCCACATCCATCCATCCATCCACACATCCATCCATCCGTCCATCCATCTACACATCCATCCATCCATCCATCCATCCATCCATCCATCCATCAAATCATCCATCCATCACATCCATCCATCCATCCATCCATCACATCCATCCATCCACATCCATCCATCAAATCATCCATCCATCCATCCATCCATCCACACCACTCAGTTTAAAACACACAGGATGTGTAATGTGTAGAAACTGAGAGAGTGAAGTGTGTGTCATTGTGTATCTGCAGGTTGTGGGATTGTGGAGTATCAGATGAAGGCTGTGCTGCTCTCGCTTCAGCTCTGAGATCAAACCCCTCACACCTGAGAGATCTGGATCTGTCTGAGAATAAAGTAGGAGACTCAGGAGTGAAGTGTCTCTCTGCTGTACTGGAGAATCCTCACTGTAAACTGGAGATACTGAGGTAAGATCATCTCTCTGAGAGTCACATGACCTGCTCCTCAGTAACACACATTCTCTAATAGTGAGACTGAAGCAGAGCTTTTAGGTTCAGCATCAATGTTCTGAGGAGGAACTTTATAGTTTTAGTTTTTACTTTTGTTTGTTAGTTTAAATTAGTGTTGATTTAATTTTTATCTTTTTATAATCATGACTTTTTATTGACTTTTGTATTGTTTTAGTTTCTAATATCTAATAAATGTAGAAAAGTGTTGATATAAATGTGAATGTGACGAGGCAGAATAATGAAGAAAGAGAAGATGATCTAATATCTAACAAGCTACAAAAATCCCTCAGTGTAGAATTGAGCTGTTGTCAAAAGTCCAATTAAACCTGCAGCATTAAATCTGTATTTCCAGTAGATTAACACCTGACAATACTGTCTGGAGCTGAAGAACCTACAGCTTCTTTTACTCCACATTCATTTCATTTCATTTTATTTATTTGACAGGGACAATGCAACATACATAGTGTCAAAGCAAGCTTGTCACTGAAATGCTGCATAAAAAGTTTATAGCAAATGCTAATTTTCAACTCCTGTCCCTGGTTGGTCTCTAAACACAATACAATTTACATACTAAACTACTTCAATTTAAACAATTACAGTGGAACCCGGTTATGTCGATGTCCTAGGGGGTCGCCAAAAAGCATCGAGATAACCGATGATCGAGATAAACGAAAATCAAAATGGCGGCAATATATTAACGTGCTTGAAATGTCTTTATGTACATGATGTGTTAATAAATTAGAATGTGCATGCACGTGTTTTGAAGGTTTTTACACAACAGCGTTGCTGATTTGTTTGATGAAGTCATGCTATAAAAATACATACAGTACATGTTTATCTGTCAATCCTGCCGCCCCTTGCCCCTTCAGCGTGTCAGGTGCTTTCTCCGCTTTCTCTGAAGCTCGCTCACACGATATGGAGCTTTATCATCATCACCAGCTCCTATTTAAACTTCCACACTCTCACTGTCCTCTCAATAAATGAACTTAGTGGCTCAGGTACTAAATGATTAATGCACTTTTTGCTGTTTGAAATTCAGATTTCAAACATCTCACTTTACATGTTTCTTCTTTTCTCTCTCTTGATCAGTGATGAGTGTGATGGTCTGTGATGAGTGTGATGGTCTGTGATGTGAGTGTGATGGTCAGTGATGTTGTGATGGTCAGTGATGTGAGTGTGATGGTCAGTGATATGTGTGATGGTCAGTGATAGTGTGATGGTCAGTGATGAGTGTTATGGTCAGTGATGTGAGTGTGATGGTCAGTGATGTGAGTGTGATGGTCAGTGATGAGTGTGATGGTCAGTGATATGTGTGATGGTCAGTGATGAGTGTGATGGTCAGTGATGTTGTGATGGTCAGTGATGAGTGTGTGATGGTCAGTGATGTGAATGTGATGGTCAGTGATGTGTGTGATGGTCAGTGATGTGTGTGATGGTCAGTGATTGTGTGATGGTCAGTGATATGTGTGATGGTCAGTGATGTGAGTGTGATGGTCAGTGATGAGTGTGATGGTCAGTGATGAGTGTGATGGTCAGTGATGTGTGTGTGTGATGGTCAGTGATGTGTGTGATGGTCAGTGATGATTGTGATGGTCAGTGATTGTGTGATGGTCAGTGATGGTGTGATGGTCAGTGATGTGATTGTGATGGTCAGTGATGTGTGTGTGATGGTCAGTGATATGTGTGATGGTCAGTGATGTGATGTGTGATGGTCAGTGATGTGATGGTCAGTGATCAGTGTGATGGTCAGTGATGTGTGTGATGGTCAGTGATGAGTGTGATGGTCAGTGATGTGAGTGTGATGGTCAGTGATGAGTGTGTGATGGTCAGTGATGTGAGTGTGTGATGGTCAGTGATGTGAGTGTGATGGTCAGTGATGTGATTGTGATGGTCAGTGATGTGAGTGTGATGGTCAGTGATGTGAATGGTAAAGTTAGAGAAGAGAGTGAAAAGTCCAGTAAGAAAAGTGAAGGAGATCAGGTGGTGTCTGAGGGAGCTGAGGGATCTCAGGCTTGTGAGATGGAGGAAGCCCTGACTGAGCAGCTGAGTGATTTATCTCAGCGTTCTCTTGAGAGCATCAGAGATGAGGAACAGTGGTCACGTCTGAAAAGGATCTTTACTCTGTCGAACAAATAAACAGATTTTTGGATGAGACTAAAGGAAAAGGAGATGTTAAAGTAAGCGATCTCTTTCCCCATCTAGAAGAGTTTGTGTCTTCTGAGGAAAACATGTTTGCTCTGAACCACACCACAGCAGAAACATCTTTATTCAACAAACTCTCAACAGCAATCAGACACGCTGAACAACCTGGAAAAGAGTCTAACAAGGGGAAATCTACATAGTCATCATGTTTCCTCTCCTGTTTTCCTCTCTATCAGCTCTCTATTATCTCTCTCTCTTTCTCATGGAGATTCTGCAGGTGGGATCCCTGAGTGTAAATGAGATAAAGGACAGAAAAAATAGAAATACTTCAGAAAGTAAAGGCTTAAAGACACTGAGTATAATCTTCCTGCAGGAGACACATAGTGACGAGGACAATGAGGTGGATTGGGGGTTGTGGTGGAAAGGAGGAAAAATCTTGAGTCATGGATCTAATATTAGTGCTGGAGTCGCCTTTCTGTTCTCACCTAATGTTAAGCACAAATCTTCTCCCAGGATGAGGTAGAAGCAGGTAGACTCTCATAGTGAGAGCTGAAATCAACCACTTCAATGTTTTGTTTGTAAATATTTCTGCTCCTAACACAGGGTCAGAGAGGGTGAAGCTTTTCTCTAAGTTAGAGAACGTTAGAGAAGAAAACACCAGTAGAGGGACTTTATTCTCCTGGGGGGAGACCACATGCTGAATCAGCAAGAGTAAGAACTAAATCCCTGAACTTCTCAGACAGATGGAGAGAAAACAACCCACGAACACGTCAGTACACGTGGGTGAAGTTCCACACAGGCAGGGTTTCTGCAGCACGTTTAGACATGTTCTACATATCACACACACCATGAGAACACGCTCACACACTCTGATCTTCTCCTACACCACTTTCAGACCATAAACTAATCCCAGTCAAGTGCACACTAATAACAAGAACACAGAAGTTCCTACTGGCATTTCAGTCATAAACTTTACAGGAAAAACATTGTGTGAAAACTTCAAACACTTTTGGAAAGAATGGAAAAATGAGAAGAAGAGGTTTGAATGTGTTGAATCTATGAGTCAGTGGTGGGAGATCGGGAAAGTGCATGTAAAGTGTATTGAGGCTTAAAGCACCAGATTACTCTGGACACACGTCTGCTTGATGCACATGGAAATGTAAACACTTTGTTTATGGCCCCAAATATACAAAGAGCAGGAAAGATACTCAGCTACTACTGAACTTTTTATTTGGGGAAGTGAAATGATCATATGATTGTGTAGAAAAGGAAGTGACATTTAAAAGAATGAACTGAATTGATGCTGTTTTTAGGGGTTTAATACAAACACAGTAAAAATCAGTTCTTATCAGCAGATGTTCAGGAACATGGAAACTTTTCAGTGCAAATGGGGAATAAATGAATGTATTTGTGATGTTGATCATGACGGCTTTCTGCAACTTAAAGTTTCAATTCAATCAAATGTTCCAACTTTTCTAAATCTTTTTTACCTTTTAGCAATAAAGAGACCTAAAAGTCAAGTCTCCTCCATCCTCTCTCTCTCTCTCTCTCTCTCTCTCTCTCTCTCTCTCTCTCTCTCTCTCTCTCTCTCTCTCTCTCTCTCTCTCTCTCTCTCTCTCTCTCTCTCTCTCTCTCTCTCTCTTCTCTCTCTTTTTTTCTTTTTTCTCCCTTGTTTTTTAAGCAATAATATTTATTTACAATACAGAACAGGTGCATAAATACAATATATCACATATATTTAAAAGAGGAAAGTTGATAAATACTACATTTGTATCTTTCAAATATTAATTTGTGTATATAAAATTTTCCTATCAGAAGTATTTTATGAACAAGAAAGTCGTCTTTGTTATTGTTCATTACAAGTCTAAAGATAATGTCCTTCACAGTGAAAGTTCTTAGATGGGACCTTCTAGGTGCACAGAATTCATACTTCCTGTATATCTTGAATGACAGGTGTCTCGTCCAGTGATCAGTGTTTCATTCACTACCTTTTTCCTTTGTCTGAATCTTCCTTGTGTTTTCCAATTTGATATTTTTGTTTTCTGATTTGTTTGTGTTTTACTACATCAGTGTTTTACTACATTAGTGTTATTTACTACATTAGTGTTATTTACTACATCAGTGTTTTACTACATTAGTGTTATTTACTATCAGTGTTATTTACTATCAGTGTTATTTACTATCAGTGTTATTTACTACATCAGTGTTGTTACTACATCAGTGTTGTTACTACATCAGTTATTTACTACATTAGTGTTATTTATCTGCAGGTTGTGAGGTGAGTATCAGATGAAGGCTGTGCTGCTCTCGCTCAGCTCTGAGATCAAACCCTCACACCTGAGAGAACTGATCTGTGAATAAAGTAGGAGACTCAGGAGTGAAGTGTCTCTCTGATCTGAAGATGATAAACGTTACAAACTACAGACACTGAGTGAGTAATAATCTGTTTTATATAAACACTGAAACTAATGTAATTAGTGTTATTTACTACATCAGTGTTATTTACTACAGTGTTATTTACTACATCAGTGTTATTTACTACATCAGTTATTTACTACATCAGTGTTATTTACTACATCAGTGTTATTTACTATCAGTGTTATTTACTATCAGTGTTATTTACTACATCAGTGTTATTTACTACATTGTTATTTACTACATTGTTATTTACTACATCAGTGTTTTACTACATCAGTGTTATTTACTACATTAGTGTTATTTACTACATTAGTTATTTACTACATCAGTGTTATTTACTACATCAGTGTTATTTACTACATCAGCGTTATTTACTACATCAGTGTTATTTACTACATTAGTGTTATTTACTACATTAGTGTTATTTACTACATCAGTGTTTTACTACATCAGTGTTATTTACATCAGTGTTTTACTACATTAGAGTTATTTACTACATTAGTGTTATTTACTACATCAGTGTTATTTACTACATCAGTGTTATTTACTACATCAGTGTTATTTACTACATTAGTGTTATTTACTACATCAGTGTTATTTACTACATCAGTGTTTTACTACATCAGTGTTATTTACATCAGTGTTTTACTACATTAGAGTTATTTACTACATTAGTGTTATTTACTACATCAGTGTTATTTACTACATCAGTGTTATTTACTACATCAGTGTTATTTACTACATTAGTGTTATTTACTACATCAGTGTTATTTACTACATTGTTATTTACTACATTAGTGTTATTTACTACATCAGTGTTATTTACTACATCAGTGTTATTTACTACATTAGTTATTTACTACATCAGTGTTATTTACTACATCAGTGTTATTTACTACATCAGTGTTATTTACTACATTAGTGTTATTTACTACATTAGTGTTACTACATTAGTTATTTACTACATCAGCGTTATTTACTACATCAGTGTTATTTACTACATCAGTGTTATTTACTACATCAGTGTTATTTACTACATTAGTGTTATTTACTACATTAGTGTTTTACTACATCAGTGTTATTTACTACATCAGTGTTTTACTACATCAGTGTTTTACTACATCAGTGTTATTTACTACATTAGTGTTATTTACTACATCAGTGTTATTTACTACATCAGTGTTATTTACTATCAGTGTTATTTACTACATCAGTGTTATTTACTACATTAGTGTTATTTACTACATTAGTGTTATTTACTACATCAGTGTTACTACATCAGTGTTATTTACTACATTAGAGTTATTTACTACATTAGTGTTATTTACTACATTGGTGTTATTTACTACATCAGTGTTATTTACTACATCAGTGTTATTTACTACATTAGTTATTTACTACATTAGTGTTATTTACTACATCAGTGTTACTACATCAGTGTTATTTACTACATCAGTGTTATTTACTACATTAGTGTTATTTACTACATTGGTGTTATTTACTACATTAGTTATTTACTACATCAGTGTTATTTACTACATCAGTGTTATTTACTACATCAGTTATTTACATTAGTGTTATTTACTACATCAGTGTTATTTACTACATCAGTGTTATTTACTACATTAGTTATTTACTACATTGGTGTTATTTACTACATTAGTTATTTACTACATCAGTGTTATTTACTACATCAGCGTTATTTACTACATCAGTGTTATTTACTACAGTGTTATTTACTACATAGTGTTATTTACTACATCAGTGTTATTTACTACATCAGTGTTATTTACTACATTAGTGTTATTTACTACATTGTTATTTACTACATCAGTGTTATTTACTACATCAGTGTTATTTACTACATTAGTGTTATTTACTACATTAGTGTTATTTACTACATTAGTGTTATTTACTACATCAGTGTTACTACATCAGTGTTATTTACTACATTAGTTATTTACTACATTAGTGTTGTTACTACATCAGTTATTTACTACATCAGCGTTATTTACTACATCAGTGTTTACTACATCAGTGTTATTTACTACATTGGTGTTATTTACTACATTGGTGTTATTTACTACATTAGTGTTGTTACTACATTAGTGTTATTTACTACATCAGTGTTATTTACTACATTAGTGTTATTTACTACATCAGTGTTATTTACTACATCAGTGTTATTTACTACATCAGTGTTTACTACATCAGCGTTATTTACTACATCAGTGTTATTTACTACATCAGTTATTTACTACATCAGTGTTATTTACTACATCAGTTATTTACTACATCAGTGTTATTTACTACATCAGTGTTATTTACTACATCAGTGTTATTTACTACATTAGTGTTATTTACTACATTAGTGTTATTTACTACATCAGTGTTATTTACTACAGTGTTATTTACTACATCAGTGTTGTTACTACATCAGTTATTTACTACATTGTTATTTACTACATCAGTGTTATTTACTACATTAGTTATTTACTACATTAGTGTTATTTACTACATCAGTTATTTACTACAACAGTGTTATTTACTACATTAGAGTTATTTACTACATTAGAGTTATTTACTACATCAGTGTTATTTACTACATCATTGTTATTTACTACATCAGTGTTTACTACATCAGTTATTTACTACAGTGTTATTTACTACAACAGTGTTATTTACTACATCAGTGTTATTTACTACATCAGTGTTATTTACTACATCAGTGTTATTTACTACATTAGAGTTATTTACTACATCAGTGTTATTTACTACATCAGTGTTATTTACTACATTACAGTTATTTACTACAACAGCGTTATTTACTACAACAGCGTTATTTACTACATCAGCGTTATTTACTACATCAGTGTTATTTACTACATCAGTGTTATTTACTACTGTTACTGATTCACTTCTTTCTCTTCTAGTGTTTAATGGTGATGAACAATTGTGTGTGAAGACTCCAGTGTTCCTGCATTTCCGTGTCTGCAAACCGAGAACACGTTTATCTACAGGATCTGAGCAGTTGATGTAAAAAAGCCCAGAGCAGAAGGAGTCCAAATCACATGTATTACTTTGTCCTTTAGTTAGTATTTAATAGAGTTTCTATCTTTATGCTACAGGATCAGACCCAAACCATTCTTTATTTTCTCTCTGATCTGATCTCCATTTCTTACTAGTGTCAGGTGATCAACCCAGTATGGGATCAGTGCCATCTTTAGTGCCTGCATACACACACACACACACACACACACACACACACCTGGATGTATATAATATGTATATTATGTATTATATAATATTTCCTACAAAAAAAAGCCCATAAAACTATAATCATTTAATATAAAGTATAGAAGAAAAATAAATGGAGTTTTACTTTCTACATCACTTTTTGGAAATTTCCCCATGAATAAAGTTGTAACTTAAAAGTTTATTATCTACAGAAGCCCATTCTTTGCTCAGAAGCACCTCATGTTGTAACCATGGAGATGTAGAAGATATCATATGGTTTAGTGTGATGACTGTATTTTAGTTTAATTATCTACTGGACATTTCCTCACTGAGCTGCTCCTCCTGCTGATTCATTTACTTACAGTAAGTCTTGCTTTAGTTAATAGATACGGGGCATTAACTATTAAAATATAATAATAATAATAATAATAATAATAATAATAATAATAATAATAATAATAATAATAATAATAATAATAATAATAATAATAATAATAATAATAATAATAATAATAATAATAATAATAATAATAATAATAATAATAATAATAATAATAATAATAATAATAATAATAATTTTAATAATAAGTTTTCAAGACCTCAGACTGTGAAACAGATGCAGAGCTTCTTGGGACTGATGAACTACTGCGAGCATGGATCCCTGACACACGGCATGATAAAGTTTTGTTAGTAATTGATCACAAAGCTCCACCATCACATCTCATTCTGTGGACTTATGAAATGACTGATAGTTTTGCTGCCCTCAAGAAGGCTCTACAGTCTGCTCCAGCTTTAGTTCTTCAGAATGATACTAAGCCTTTTCACCTTTATGTGAAGAACGTGGTGGTACGGCTGTGGGGATTCTGGCCCAGGAACACGGTGACAGATACCTTCCTGTTGTGTATCTTTTCTGAATCTGTACACAACATAACACAAGGGTTTCCCTCGTGCTTATGCAGTAGCTGCTGCGGCTCTGATGGTCTGAGATGCTGAGAAAACGGTGCTGTCACATCCTTTGATACTGAACACCTCACATCAGCTAACAGCTATTTTACACAACCTCAACACACAACATATGACAGCACAACGTAGATCTGGTTATGAAACCACACTCTTGAAGCCAGAAAACTTAACCATTAAGCCTCTTCTCAGCCGCATTCAGCTGTAGTAGTGCTGCGTGATCTGCTAGACTTTATAGATTTAGATGGTTTTGACGACACACATGATTTGCCTTAAACACATTGAACAAGAGACCTCTTGTAGGTCTGATCTTTTAGATACGACCCTGGAAGAGGGGGATTGTCTATATGTAGATGTTCATGTTCAAAACCTTCTGATGATGTGTATTTATGTGGATATGCGGTTGTAAGATTACCTGATGAAATAATTGAAGCTAAATCATTACCATACACATCTGCACACAGCTGCAGAGTTGGTGGCACTTACAAGAGCATGTCAGTTGTCTGAAGGTAAAGTAGTGACTATATACACTGATTCTAAGTCTGCTTATGGTGTTGTGCATGATTTTGCTGAAACATGGAAGTAAAGAGACTTTAAAACAGCTGATGGAAAGCCCATAGCACATTTTAATCTCATAGACGACCTTTTAAATGCTGTTCAACTCCCTGCCAAATTGGCCAAATATTTTTACACATATGCCACCTGTAGGAAATTTGAGATACATGCTGGTTGAATGGCCTTTTTGTATGAGGGGGTTGCATCCTGCTCGTGGATGGCATCTCTCAGAACTTCAGACAAGAGTGTTGCAATACACTTTGGGTATGTGAGATGAAATGCATAGTAAAAAGCCAGGAGGTATAGTGGCCCCTCATGGAGCAAGTCTTTGGGAAATGTTAGAACTGGGGTTGTACCTACAAACACCATACAGTTCTCCTCCCCAACCAGCAAGACAGGACTGGAAAACATGCGCCAATGAATGTAGGTATCAGGATTGAGAATGTGAAAAAGACCCTCACTGATTGGGACCGGTTTCTTTGGTGCTGCAGAGTCAGATGGGAAAAGCAGTGGCAGAGAAGTGAAAACAGGAAGGGCATGTTCAACTAATGCGTGGGAGAGTAAACACAAAAAGGAGAGATATTAATATGAAATAAGATGTTAGGTCTGAGATTATATTCTATAACAATGGTTTTCAATCCTGGTAGTGGAGACCCACTGCTCTGAACATTTCAAACAATCAATCTTATTTAACTCACCTAATTAAGAGAAGTTTATTAGGAAAAAGCCTCATTAACTGAACTAAAGGGCCGTCTACACAGCATCATTTTCAACTCAAAATAGAAAACATTATTCATTTCTGCCATTCAAATGAAAATGCAAGTGTTTGATAAAAGGATTGAATGTGCGAGGTTTAGTAAATGATACTGGCATTGTCTATATGTAAACAACCAGAACGTGAATTTGTGAAAACAATGACAGGATTGAAACCACTGATCTATACCAAGAGTTTTTAACTTGTCAAGCACCTCGATCGATCTTAGAACACCTCCCGGTCTTGGACCTCCCAATCTGTTCAAACACAAATCGGGGTCGCCCTGATATTAAACATTGTTTGATATTTAAGCATTTAAATCTGATGATCACGGCTATTATTTCGTCAGTACATTCAGAATAGCCAATAGGAATCAAGTCTACGAGGAGACGGAAGTGTCGAATGTTTCGAAAGGGCAACCGCGAAACGGATTCGTTTAACAACATGACTGCCTTTTTCCATTTTCTCATCCACAATCGTTTAATCTTCCGCTTTTGTTTTTTACACCCGCTTTTCCGTGTCTCCTTTAGATCACGTGAGGCGCTTCCTCCGGCATAATAAATGTAGCAAAATCTTGTAGTGTGTGTTGGGCCGCGATGTTTAAATCTTGTGTGTGCATGTTTAAGATTTCAAGGAAGTTCTTCATGCCTCCAAGAAACCACGGTAAATGAATGTCTTTATTAGAACAGTGTGTGTGTGTGTGTGTGTATATATGTATGTATATACGTATGTGTGTGTATATGTATGTATATATATATATATATATATATATATATATATATATATATATATATATATATATATACAGGGAGTGCAGAATTATTAGGCAAGTTGTATTTTTGAGGATTAATTTTATTTGAGGATTTAATTTGAACAACAACCATGTTCTCAATGAACACAAAAAACTCATTAATATCAAAGCTGAATATTTTTGGAAGTAGTTTTTAGTTTTAGCTATTTTAGGGGGATATCTGTGTCATATAATATTTATATTATTGCTAAATAAAAAACAAATTTATACCCATTTCAATTATTTATTTTTACCAGTGAAACCAATATAACATCTCAACATTCACAAATATACATTTCTGACATTCAAAAACCAAACAAAAACAAATCAGTGACCAATATAGCCACCTTTCTTTGCAAGGACACTCAAAAGCCTGCCATCCATGGATTCTGTCAGTGTTTTGATCTGTTCACCATCAACATGCTGCAGCAGCAACCACAGAGACACTGTTCAGAGAGATACTGTCCTCCTGAAACACATTTGATGATACCACAGTTCTCATGTTCAGATCATGACAAGGATCATGAGGCCTCTCACTCAGAGCTCCCTCCATAGGATCCGCCGCGATGGCGACTGTTCGCGTCACGTGTGAGCACCATGACTTGGACCCAGATGACTGCCGTCGGTTCAGTTCTGGTGTTTTGCAGGTACAGTTTGCAGTTCTTAACACCCAGGGTTTCCGTGTTCGCTTATCCCATTGGTCACGTTTCTCCGCGCGCCAGGCTGTGGCCCGGTCAAACAGTGCTCTGGGACTTGCAGTTGCCTCGTCTGGAGTTGTGCGTGCCAGTGTTCTTACACGGGTGCTCCACGATGTGTCGTGTTACAGGCATTCTGTCCTCTCTGTTATAGCACCAGGGTTCGAGACCAGCTGTCCAGTGAGCACTGGGTGCTTATCTCCACAGGGAGTCCTTGGAGGTGGTTGGTGCAGTTGTTCCTGCGGTCCTGGTCCCGCTGATCTCACCCCGCCCATGTGGCGGCCTCTGCGGCCTGCACATGAGTGTCAGTCCGGGACGTCTGTGGCCTGCGGGTTGGTCCACCCGCTGACCTTTGTCAGGTTCTATGGCCTCGACCTCAGAGCCACCCGGGCTCCTCTGTCCAGCTGGTGCCCCTCACTCTTTGGCAGTCTGGTCAGTGTCGTGATTGGACACTCCATAGCGTTTACAGACCACCTCGACTTCACTCTC
>NC_060906.1:302036-304416 GCF_014805685.1 Silurus meridionalis | reverse complement strand
ACCTCTCCAGGATCTTCTCCACCTGCTCCCTACTCTCATCACAGATCACAATATCATCCACAAACATCATAGTCCACGAAGACTCCTGTCTGACCTCGTCCATCAACAAGTCCATCACCACTACAAACAGGAAAAGTCTCAGAGCCGATCCTTGATGCAGTCCAACCTCCATCTTCAACAAGTCTGTCGTTCCTACTGCACACTTCACTGCTGTCACACTGTCCTCATACATGTCATACATACTGCACCACACTCACATACTTCTTTGACACACCAGACTTCCTCATACAATACCACAACTCCTCTCTCCACCCTGTCATACACTTTCTCTAAATCCACAAACACACAATGCAACTCCTTCTGACCTTCTCTATACTTCTCCATCAACATTCTCAAAGCAAATAATGTGTCTGTGGTGCTCTTCCTTGGCATAAACCCATTCTGTGGCTCACAGATGGTCACCTCTTCTCACACTTCTCCATTCCTCAGGCATCCTCTCACCTTCCAAAATCCGTTAAACAATCTTGTTAAAAACTCCACTGACTTCTTTTCTTCTTTGGCTGCTCCCATTAGGGGTTTGCCACAGCGGATCACGACATCTCTCGTAAACATCTCCATGCTTCTACTGGTATGTCATCTGGTTCAACCGACTTTCCACTTTTCATCTCACTTCCTCCTTACTTATCCTATCCACTTCCTGCTTCACAAACTCCACACCACCCAACCTCTCTCTCTCTCTCTCTCTCTCATTTTGCTCTTTCATCAGATGCTCAAAATACTCCCTCCGCCTTTCAACACACTCTCCACACTAGTTAACACATTTCCATCTCCATCCTAAATTGCTCTAACTTGCAGCATATCCTTCCCAGCTCGGTTCCTCTGCCTGCCCAATCGCTTTTCTCCTTCCTTAATGTCCAACTTCTCCTACAGCTCTTCATATGCCTTTTCCTTGGTTTTCACCACATCCTCTTTACCTGCTGCTGCATCTCCTTGTTCTCTCGCCTACTTTTCTCATCACTCTGTTGATCCCAATTCTGTTTTTCCATCCTCTTTCTCCTTATGCTTTCTGCAGTTCCTCATTCCACCACCACGTCTCTTTGTCTTCCTTTCTATTTCCAGATGTCACACCAAGTACCTTTCTAGCTGTCTCCCTATCACTTCTGCAGTAGTTGCCCAATCATCCAGCACCTTTTCACCACCACCAAGCTCCTGTCTGACCTCTTCCTGAACCTCACAATACAGTCTTCCTCCTCAGTTTCCACCATCTTATTCTTCTTTCAGTCCTCACTCTCATCCTCTTCTTCTTCACCTCCAAAACCATCCTACAGACCACCAGCCGATGCTGTCTAGCTACACTGTCTCCTGCCAACACCTTACAGTCTCCAATCTCCTTCAGGTTGCATCTCCTACATAGAACATAGTCCACCTGTGTGCACCTTCCTCCACTCTTATACGCCACCCCATGATCCTCCTTCTTCTTAAAATACGTGTTCACCAGTGCCATTTCCATCCTTTTAGCAAAATCTACCACCATCTGCCCTTCCACATTCCTCTCCTTAAAGCCATACCTACCATCACCTCCTCATCACCTCTGTTCCCTTCACCTACATGCCCATTAAAATCTGCCCCAATCACCAATCATTCTTTCCTAGGTACACCATCTACCACTTCATCTAATTCACTCCAGAATTTTTCCTTCTCCTCCATCTCACAATCCACTTATGGAGCATAAGCACTGATGACATTTATCATCACCCCTTCAACTTCCAGCTTCATGATCATCACCCTATCAGAAACTCTCTTTACCTCCACTACACTCCTACTGTACTCTTCCTTCAGAATCCCCTACACCATTTCTCTTTCCATCCACACCATGATAGAACAGTTTAAACATCTCCAATATTCCTGCTGTTACTCTCTTTCACTTGGTCTCCTGAACACACTACATCTCTACCTTTCTCCTCTCCATCATATCAGCTCCTCTCCCTTTACCAATGGGTCATAGTACCAATATTTAAAGTACCAACCCGAACCTCCACTCTCCTCCACTTCTCCTTTCCCTGCCGTCTCTGTAAACGTCTTCCTCCTCTCCTTCGGCCAACAGTAGCCCAATTTCCACTGGTACCCTGTTGGCTATGATACTTGTGGTGGTCATTTGTAACCCGGCCTCAACATATGCTGGATGCCCTTCATAATGCAACCCCTCATTTACACAGACTTGGGACCGGCACTAAGAGCTTGTGCAACCCTAATGGCTGGGTTACTAATAAATATAGATAATAATAATAATAATAATAATAATAATAATAATAATACAAAACAATTTCAACTAATTATCTTTATTAAATATGTGTTGGATGTCCTACAAACAAGTTTACAT
>NC_060906.1:262036-297036 GCF_014805685.1 Silurus meridionalis | reverse complement strand
CTGCACCAAATGTGTAGTAGCAGGCTAAGATAGATCATTACATTCAAGTTTGTTTATTTGTTTTCCACATTTAATCATGCAAGGAAATAGAGGAGATTGTATGATATTTGAAATTGTGTGTTTTAAGTTACCAAAATGACAGTAGCACTTTAATACTTTAGCCATTTATAAATGTTCAGATGAGGAACAGGGTTGCCAGATTGGTGTGTTTTATTAATGAATAAAAACAATAGCTTGCTATAAATTAATTATGGCAGGGCTACTCAATCCAGGTCATGGTTTTCTTTTTCCACATTTTCTATCTCTAAAACTGCCTCTTTCTCACCAACTACCTGCGTGTCTTCCCTCACCACGTTTATTTGTTTATTTATTTATTCATAAGGATTAATTAATTAATTAATTATTTATTTATTTATTTATTTATTTATTAATTAATTCATCAGTGGCGTTGACGTCATTGTATTAGGATCCCACGCTCCATTGCGATTTTCCACTCGGTAAGTAGAACAGTTCATTGATATAACTGGGAACAATCCCTACAATTTACTGAACAAATACTGTTCAATCAGGTGAAGAAGTTGTGTTTAGAAGCTGTAGAAGTGAAAGGAAGCAGTTTTGTGATGCAGTAAATTACAGCAGACATTATAAAAATATAACTTGCTGCACCATATGTGTAGTAGCAGGCTAAGATAGATCATTACATTCAAGTTTGTTTATTTGTTTTCCACATTTAATCATGCAAAGAAATAGAGGAGATTGTATGATATTTGGAAATTGTGTGTTTTAAGTTACCAAAATGACAGTAGCACTTTAATACTTTAGCCATTTATAAATGTATAGATGAGGAACAGGGTTGCCAGATAGGTGTGTTTTCCAGTAATTGTTCACAAATCCACAAAAACTCTAGTAAATACAAACTACAATTAATTAATTATAAAAAGTCAAATGTTCTCTTTTCTCAAATAATAAACTTTTGAAACTGATTAAGCTCATTTTCTTGCATTGCACTTCATTGAATGACCTTAAAATAAAATTGCTTTATACAGAATGAATGCACTTGATAATGCAGTGGGTTTAACTAATGTGTATGTGTAATGCTTAACTGCTTTTGTTCATTTCAGGTGCGGAAACTTAAGGCAGTGGGTTACAAGCCTATTTTATTTATTAATAAATTCATCAGTGGCGCTGACGTCATTGTATGAGGATCCCATGCTCCATTGTGATTTTCCACTCGGTAAGTAGAACAGTTCATTAATATAATTGGGAACAATCCTACAATTTACTGAACAAAATTGTTCAATCAGGTGAAGAAGTTGTGTTTAGAAGCTGTAGAAGTGAAAGGAAGCAGTTTTGTGATGCAGTAAATCACAGCAGACATTATAAAATATAACTTGCTGCACCAAATGTGTAGTAGCAGGCTAAGATAGATCATTACATTCAAGTTTGTTTATTTGTTTTCCACATTTTCTATCTCTAAAACTGCCTCTTTCTCACCAACTACCTGCGTGTCTTCCCTCACCACGTTTATTTGTTTATTTATTTATTTATTTATTTATTCATAAGGATTAATTAATTAATTAATTTATTTATTTATTCATAAGGATTAATTAATTAATTAATTAATTAATTAATTTATTTATTTATTCATAAGGATTAATTAATTAATTAATTTATTTATTTATTCATAAGGATTAATTAATTAATTAATTAATTATAAAAACCACCAATACTGTGGAGCATCACATATTTACAATATAATAAAGCAAATTAAGCGTTCTTGTCTAAAGAAGGTTAGGTTAGTCATCTAGGGTTAGTGTAGGTCATCTAGGGTTAGGGTGTTCAGGGTCACCAACATGGTGCCACATAAGTCGCCCGCTTTTCTAAAAATAACTGTTTCCTACTTTGTTAAATCATTGTTGATAATTATTGTGAGAAATCATTAACATGATCAGTGTCTTCACATAGATGAATATCATTAATTATTAATAATAACATAATATATGGTAAATTGAGCAAATTTGTTATTTCAGATCAAACTGAAAACTGTGTGTATTAAACTGGTAGCCCTTCACATTAATTGGTACCCAAGAAGCAGCTCTCAGTTTCAAAAGGTTGGTGACCCTGGTGTAGGTCATCTAGGGTTAGGTGTAGGTCATCTGCCAACACTGATGAAGAAAAATTGGTAAAAATGTGAGCTGTTCAATTCTGAATTCTAAATCTTTTTTTTTCTCTTATCAGGTCCTTCAGATTTGCCAGCTTCGAACATTCCTCTTTTATTTTAATCCCCTCACCACACACACACACACACACACACACACAATAGCAAAAGGCACTTTTAAGAGCCACGTCTGTCTTGTTAACCTGCTCTCTCTCTCTCTCTCTCTCTCTCTCTCTCTCTCTCTCTCTCTCTCTCTCTCTCTCTCTCTCACTGTTTACATCTGTAGATGTTATATCTGTCTATCTTTCGGTATATTTCTGTATATTTCTTGTCAAATTATGACTAGGCCAAAATTCAGGCCCTGCCCATCTTGCCAGACTCCCAATCAGGCAAGCAGGAAAACGTATCATGTCTGCTTTGAAAGTCTGGCCACTAAACAAAAAAATAAAAGACAAAGTGGTGTCACTGGATGGACAATCTGTCATGAAAAGCAGAAATGCTGGGCGTATAATTGATTCTGCCCGTATTGCGGTAAGTAAAAATGCTAGTTTTTCACTTGTTATTTAAAGTGTCTATGTTTGTCATATAGTGATTATTATAGTCTAGTACCAGTATGATGTGGCCTTCATAAACCCATTTAACTTAGTCTTCTTTGTATGAAATAAAACTTATCTTTATGTTTAAGCTGTGTTATAGAGAAACAATAAGTTGTGTTCTCTGTCAAATAATGAATCAGTCATGTTGGCAATGTTAAAGATTTTTCTCAAGTCAAATGTTCTCTTTTCTTAAATAATAAACTTTTTGAAACTGATTAAGGCCCCTATTTTTTGCATTGCACTCCATTGAATGACCTTAAAATAAAATTGCTTTATACAGAATGAATGCACTTGATAATGCAGTGGGTTTAACTAATGTGTATGTGTAATGCTTAACTGCTTTTGTTCATTTCAGGTGCGGAAACTTGAGGCAGTGGGTTACAAGCCTATTTTATTTATTGGCAAACAAGATAAAAAGAATTCAAATAGGTGGGTTGCAGACATAATCACCCATCTGCTCCCCACTCCTGTCACAAGAAATTTTTAAATAAGATGAGGACAGCATATGAATTTATCTTGACTAAGGGTAGGAGCAAGATTTTTGTTCAGAAATAATAATTAGTATTTAAAATGCATGTTTTTTTTGTTTGTTAATATGTACAGATATGAAATTAATGTAAACTTGTATTAAAGCAACCTCTACAGCACAGCAGCTGGACAATGACATCCCGATAACAAAGCAGCACAAAAGCCCCAGTCAGGAGCAGTGCAACAGTTCCATTTTGGAGTCGGAGAGCCTCACGGTGGAGCAGTCGGAGAGCCTCACGGTGGAGCAGTCAGAGAGCCTCACGGTGGAGCAGTCGGAGAGCCTCACGGTGGAGCAGTCGGAGAGCCTCACGGTGGAGCAGTCGGAGAGCCTCACGGTGGAGCAGTCGGAGAGCCTCACGGTGGAGCAGCCGGTGAGCCTCAATGTGGAGCAGCCGGAGAGCCTCACCATGGAGATGCCGGAGAGCCTCACCGTGGAGCAGCCGGAGAGCCTCACCGTGGCGCAGCCGGAAAGCCTTACAAAGAAGACAGAGACTCTATATACACTCAACCTTGTCTCTCTCTCTTCCCTATGTTCTCCAAATTCACTCTCTCCTAGCTCCTCTACTACTTCCTCAGCTGTTCTAACTTCACACTCTTTTCTCCTCCACCTTCACTGCCATGTTCTAGGTCTTTGCAACAGAGGAGGAAAAGGACAAAAACCTTAATCAGTTCACTGCCACCTTCTGCCACCACTGTCTCTCCTCCATCTTTTATCACAACAGATCTCTCCCTTCCACAGTCTTGTTCTCCAACTGCTCCATCTTCCAGCTCCCAGTCCTTGAGTCAGGAAGGGCCATATGTGAAGAAGGGAAGAAAAGGTACGTTTTTTGGCAGTGGTGTACTTTAATCCACACTATTAATAAATTTGCTCTCAGACAAAGCTGACTTCATGCAAATGAGATTTATTCGGGTCATCAGGTTATTGGTAGCCAATAAAAAGTATTTTGTTCTTTTTAGTTATTCAGCTGTGTTTACGTGTCTAATGTCCAAGGGCTGTGGTTATTGTCAATCACTGACTTAAGCTAAGAGGGCTTTGGAAAACCCGGCCCAGTACGTTTTGCTCGATTGACAAAAGCAAGGGCATAGTCATTTGGACACAAATGGACAAGACCACAGATCACCTCACAAGTGAAATGATAACTATTAACTTGAATTCAACTGCAAACTTGACAATCATTGCTTTATAAACGTTCCTTGTGTTTTCATCATTAAGGTTGCCAAAAATGTAGTAGGCAGAAGATCTTCCTATATGATAAAATAACCGGAAATAGAATAAATGAGGTAAAATGTCTTTTATTAGGCTGCTTGTTTGTCTTAGTGACTGATTCTGGCGTTTAAAGATAATAAAACAATGTTATATGTCCAGTGCTCTATCCAGTGACTGCTTAAACAGCTTCAATAATTATTACTGTGTGTGCGTGTGTGTGTGTGTGTGTGTGTGTGTGTGTGTGTGTGTGTGTGTGGGGAAAAGCAGAATTGAAAGTCCACTGGTTGCCTTGCACTGTGTGGTAAGTCGTGTTTCATTAAAAATGTAACTCCATTGCAATGCTAAGTGTATTTCATGACCAATATGACGTTGGCAAAGTTAAAATGGTGTCTTGCAAGCAACATGGAAGTTCCTATTATTTATGTCTGTGGCAAGAGAAAGCTCCCTGGTCGTGTAGTTGATCATGGCAGGAATAAAAGCTTCAATAAAAGCATCTTGACTTGACTTCTAATTATTCTCTGACTTAGATAGAATACTGATGCAAGTTTTTGCGAGGACATGGGCGATGGTCAGTAGTCTGTACTAATACCCGAAGACTGAGACTGAAAATTCTTAAAATATTATTCAATTATTTTGGATACAAATGGGAGAATGATCTACCTCCTGGTGTGGATTAATATATGTAGTTATTAGCAAGAGCCCAAAATGTTTTGATTGAAGTGGACACAATGGATTATACACAATTATTAAATATGAAGAACAGGAGACCAATGATGAGACCAATGATGATTAGAAATAGGAGCAAGATGCAGTCACTATCCTTATCCCTGTGTCTGTACAACTTATAGATCTGCATAGAATGCAACATGAAAACATGCTGAAATCTACATTTCTACATTTATTCAGTATTCTGCAAGTCATAGCCCTTTTAAGCTAATCCAAGAGTGTTACTTTAACAAATATAAAAAAATATAATTGAACTCGAGATTGATAATCATGATTTTTGTTCTGTGTTCCAATAACATTGGCACTTATGATTCTTTGCAGTGGCAAAACTTGGGATGACACCTGGGAGCCTGCCAGCGAGTTCCAGCATTTTTTGCCCAAGTCTCCAAACACCAACCAGCTTTCAGAATGTCAATTTTAAGGATTTTGTCATTGTTGTTCTTGTTGTTTTTTGTTATTGCTGTAATTCATTAAAGTTTTTGTACAGTGCATACACTCCTTTAGTATTTTTTTGTTGTCATTTTATACACCCTTTGCATGTTTTCTGAACTGCGTAACAGCCAGGTGGTGTAACATGGAGAGGACATGCTACAAACATGTGGTTGTAATGGTTTTCCCAAAGACATGTTTTTAATGATTTTTGCAGAGCAGTTTTATTATGGGTAAGTTTACATGAACTGTCTCTTATGCCATGCATGAATAAATACCAAAATATAATTATATAAAAATATATTTAGTGTTAAATATTTCCCATTTACATATTTCTTTTCATTTAGCCTAAAATAGAATATGTTTATTAATAAGAATGGTTATTAAATTTTACATATTTTACTAAAACTGATTGCCTTATTTGATACAATATATATATATATATATATATATATATATATATATATATATATATATATATATATATATATATATATATATATATATATATATATATATATATATATATATATATATATATATATATATATATATATATATATATCTCATACTGTATACAGCTGTCTATATATATATATATATCTCATACTGTATACAGCTGTTCATACCATAAATCAATAGGCCATTGTTTTAGAAAAAAAGATTCACTAATCAATAATCTAATCTACATTAGGTTAGCTCCAGATAGAAATCTATAACTGTAAAATTGTATTTTTAATGAGAAGAAATAAATATATAACTGAACTGTTATAACCCACCTGAAGCCGGTAGAGCCTGTAATTACTATATTTGGACAATTAAGTGGGACGTTTATTTTGACGGGGTGTGGCTGGATTAACATTTAGGCAAAAATAAAAGGTGCTTCATGTTGCAAACTGTTTTACTGTCATTATGACTTCACTAATACTGTCATTGAACAATGAGGTATTGCTATGGTACAAGAAATTCACGATTTACTGAGATCCTAACCGTAACACTACAGCACAAGTATCAAGTATACACTTCAATGAACTACAAATTACAGCACCATGTTTTCCCGTCCCATTGATAGAGTGACAAAGGCTTATGGGTAATGTAGTTGTAAAATCTAGTAATTAAATGAAGTAAACACTAAGTTCATTGAACAAATGAATATCTAAATATGTTCATTGTGCAAACCTTTGATATATTTGAGATCCAGGTTAAAATGTGGCATTTTACCTAGAACACTTTTTAAAACACATTTTATTTTTACAAACTGTTTATATACGCTATATTCAAAAGCATTCACTCGTCTGCCTTCACATGCAAATGAACTTGAGTAACATCCGATTCTTAATCTATAGGATTTAAAATTATGTTGACCCAAACTTTGCAGCTACAACAGCTTCAGCTCTAGTGGGAAGACTTTTCACAAGGTTTAAGAGTGTGTTCGTGAGGATTTGACAATTTCTCTAAAAGCGCATTGGTAAGGTCAGACCTTGATGTTGGACGAGAAGGCCTGGATTACAGTCTCTGATCTCATTCATCTCAAATGTGTTCTATTGGGTTGAAGTCAGGACTCTTGTGCAGGACAGTCGAGTTCTTTCACACTAAACTCACTCATACATGTCTTTATGGATCTTGCTTTCTGCACTGGTGCTAAGTGATGTTGGAGCAGGAACGAGCCGTCCCCAATCTGTTCCGACAAACTAGGGAGCATGAAATTGTCTAAAATGTCTTGGTATGCTGAAGCATTAAGTGTTCCTTTCACTGGAGCCACAACCCCACATAATAATACTTCCTCTACCAAACTTTACACTAGGCACAATGCAGTCAGACAAGTACCGTTCCCCTGGTCACCCCCAAACCAGGTTTGTCTATAGGATTACCAGAGAGTGAAGCGTAATTAGTCACTCCAGAGAACAAGGCATGCTTTACACCACTGCATCCCATGCTTTGCATTGCACTTGCTGATGTAAGGCTTGGATGCAGCTGCTCAACCATGAAGCTCTCTGTGCACTGTTCTTGAGCTAATCTGAAGACCACATGAAGTTTGGAGGACTGTAGCTACTGACCCTGCAGAAAGTTGATGACTTCTGTGCACTATGTGTCTCAGCATACTCTGACTCGTTCTGTGGTTTTACATGTTCTATCACTTTGTGGCTGAGTTGCTGTCATTCCCAGTCTCTTTCACTTTGTTATAACACCTTAACAGTTTACTGTGGAATAATTAGTAGTGAGGAAATTTCATGACTGAACTTATTGCACAGGTGGCATCCTGTCACGGTACCATGCTGGAATTCACTGAGCTCCTGAGAGCAACCCATTCTTTCACAAATGTTTTTAAAAGCAGTCTGCATAATTGGAACACCTGAATAGCAAAACAGCAATAAATGAACTTGCATTTAGTGTTGGGAAATAAGGATTCCTCCTTATCATAATAGATTTCTTTGTCTTGCTTGTCTATGTCCTTATTATAATCTGCTTATTCCATGTCTATAAACAGGTTTCAACTGTTATACAGTGCCCTAATCTAGAACACAGGCATGTGGCCAGTTGTTTTTCCTCAGCCCAGGCATGAAGACCTAAAATTTCATTTGAAGTGTTTAGATGCAAAAGCCTGTAAGTGGTGTTCAATTTTTTCTTCTGAAATTGACATTTCTCAGGCTCCTAGGTTATTTTTACTGCCATTCAAGTGAATAAACTATTATTTAGTGTTGTAGTTGGTGGAGGTCATTTTCAACTATTTTGTATAGACAACTGTATCTAATTTATTATTATTTTTTTAAGTTACAAATCTAACTAGTTATAAATCTTTGTTGGCAAATATGTTTTTTCTATGCATATTAACTAATTCTTTTGGCTGTATTTATTCTATATGTGTACACTACTGAGTAGTTTATTCATACCAAAATGTGGTATTTTATAAGCTCAGTAAAAAGTATTTTGCAGCCTAATACTTTACAACTACAAAGAGCCATGAGAAGTAACAAATCATCTAGAGTACAAGTACCTGAAATCTATACTTTAGTACAGTACAGTACAGTACTTAGCCTTACAATAACACACTTCATTTCCATCACTGAATGCTTGTATTTCTATGTATGTGAAAAAAGAGACTACACTTTGGTTATATTTATAAAATTACAAAAAAGCAGATTTTATTACACACTTTAGATTCAGGGTTAAGGTCACTGGTTCACTGTCAAGAAAAAAAAGGTTTTTACATTACAGTTCATCATCAGAATTTTAAAAGTCACTTTCACTGTCATAGTCATCAGCTGACAGTTTGTTTAAAAAGTTGATGTTCTCTGCTCCAGACAAAACATGCAGGTAACAGTCTCTTGCTTGTACCCTCATATCTCTGATTTTACATTGCTTTCTGTGGATGATGCTCTGCAGACCTTTCAAACCTTCTTCACTTAGGCCACATTGTGAATCTTAAAAAGAAGAACAAAATAACATTAAGCCTCCATTAGAAACCTTATAAACAATCATCATTGTTGTGTATGTGTGTTAGGGCTTTTTACTTTAATGATTAGACAGGACATGTCCTATGTAGTTATAAAAATATGCACTAGTCATATTTTGGGGCAATATTCGTTTATGCTTATGTTTGTGCCATATATTACAAATTCTTACTTTTCAGACTCTCACTGGCAAACAAGCAGGACAGTTCTCGGAGGGTCTCAGCACGAGTTGAAAGATATTTCCAATGTTGATTCATCTCTGCAACAACAATTTTCTGCTCCTCCTGAAGTCGCCTTAGTGACATGATGTCGTCGAATGCCTTTCTTTTTGTCCTTAAATCAACAGTGTCTGGAATGCATAAGAAAAAATTGGGGTTGCAGAGTGACATTTGTGGCATTGTGTCATTATATAAAAGAATTGTCAGAAGACTAGTGTACATACCACTGTGTGGTAGCTGCCATGGCCAAGCTGTCTCACCAGACAAAATGGTTTCCAAGCACAGAGTTTCTGTTTTTGGAACCATTATGTTGTATTTCTCCACAACTGATGTCAGGATCCCCTTCTCTTCCCTGATCTTGCGGCGGATCCTGGCACGACCTTTGTTGCCATCTATATCTTTATAGAGACGCTGGGAATGCCTCTTGATACTCGCCACCAGCACCTCAATTCTGCTGGCCAAAGCATCAACATCATTTGTGGTGGTTGTTGTTGTTGCTGAGAAGAAATTACAACAGGAGTAACAATTACAATTAATTACAACTAAATGTATTACTAGTAACATACATACATACATATATTATATATATATATATATATATATACATACACACACACACACACACACACACACACACACACACACACACACACACACACACACACACACTAGTCATTTTCTCACCGTCTGCCCACTCCTTTACATCATTAACCCAGTCTTCCAATTGGCTCTCTGTCACTGTCAGGTCGACTTTCATGGACTCTAGGTTTTGCAACTGGCTTTGCAGAGCTTTCATGGTCTGAAATGACAAGAAATCACAGATAGTATAAAAACAAACAAATCTTCAATATACAGTGTTATTTAAAAAGAATTAACCAATTTCATTACGCAATATTTTATTAAAGAAAAGAAAAGAAAACTCCAGCCATGTCACAAGTATTAAATTCACAATCAACTTAGATAATTCACGGTCACTGACTCATTCCATGACGATGCTTGAGAACTGAAGCAATGAGTCATGATATCGGTTCATTCGTTTTGAATAACCCTGTACAGCTTCAGAAATGAATGACATTTATTACTGAGCATCTAGAACTAATTCTACTGATTCTATCTTACCTTCTGATATCGGCGGCTCAGTGCGGTGGCCAAGTTGTTGAGCTTTGTTGATTCCAGCGCATGGCCATGAGAGTCAGCATGTCTGTGCATCCTGCAAACACAGAAAATATCATGTTACCATATTCCCCCTGTAATGATGTGACAAGTGCAGTAGAAGACTGCTTTAGACATGTGTTTTGTGGTCACTGCAATCCTGGAGAGGAAAGCATTGCACTGTTCCACCTCCTCTCCTAGTGTTAAACCAGCCCCATCCTGATATGCTCCACTCCATTTCACCTGATTAGGAATGAAAAATAATAATATAATGCTGAGAAAGTTTTGATATTTATTTGCAGATTTTATTAATCTCATAGCAAAGTTCACCTACTTCGCACTTAAAATCATGGGCTTTGGCATGGAATACTGAAAGAAAGGGCTTCTTGTTAAGAAGGTGCTAGAGCTCTGGGCAGCTGTTTGCAATTCTTTGGAGGTAAGGCCAATATTTGCAGGTCACATCTATAAAAAAAAAAAGTGATTTGCCTACCAGCCAGCCGTTTTTGCAGGTACAGGGGAAAAGCAAAAAAAGAACGCACCCTTGTGGTGAACCAGTAGATGTTACAGATAGATCAGAAAATTTGCCATTTACTCTGACTCTTTGCGTTCTGCCTGTAAGAAAGTCCAAGATCCAGCCAACAATACTACTTTCTAGACCAAAGTTATCCCTTAGTCTCTGAATTAGTAGATGAGGCTGAATAGTGTTGAAGGCAGATGAAAAATCAACAAACATCAATCTGACATGGTTGTTTGGACTGTCAAGGTGCTTACAGATGTAATTCAACAGAGTTATGGCGGCATCCTGAACACCTCTCTTGGTCCTGTACGCAAACTGCAGGGGATCCATTCGGTGTTCAGTTTTCAGCAGTTCAGCTTTGATCAGTTTTTCCAGTGACTTCATCACTAATGAAGTCAGGGCTATAGGCCTAAAGTCATTTAATGATTTGGGATGTTTAGATTTACCAACAGGGACTATAGTAGACTGTTTCCACAGATTAGGCACCTTCTGTTGAGACAAGGATAAATTAAAAATATAATTAAAAATCGGGCCTAATTGTACAGCACAGTTGGAGAGTAATCGACTACTGATATTATCTGGACCAGCACTTGTTCTTATTTTACAGTGTTTAAAAGTTTTAACAACAGAATATTCATCAAAAAAAGGGGAAAAACATTGTTTTGATTCCAGTGATGTATTTCTCAGCGTCATTATTTCATTATTGAAAAAATGCACATCGAATCTGGAGTAAAATTTGTTTAGCTCTTGTGCCAGGACCAGATCAGAGGTGAACCCATCTAATGAGACCCTTTTCTTTACATTGTCAGTCAAACCGACCATAGACCTGATACTATCCCTTGCTGAACCCATATTATTGTTGCTAAGCATGTCTTCTAATTTTCTTTTATAAGATAATTTAGCTCTCCTGATTTCCCTTTTAATTTCCTTATGAACAGACATTAGCTCAGTAGAATCTCCCTGTTTAAAAGCCTGTTTCTTTTTATTTAGTAGGACTTTAAGTTGTCTACTTGCCCAAGGTTTACTATTTGGGTAGGTTCTGACAGTCTTTACAGGAACAACAATGTCCTCACAGTAAGTTACCCATGAACTGACCACATCAGTGAGTTCGTGAATGTCTCTAGAGGATTCAGTGAACACCTCCCAGTCTGTGCTCTCCAGACAGCCCTGGAGGGTGAGGGTGGCCTCTTCCGACCACACTTTGATGTTTCTAGTTGTCACCTTCCCCCTCTGAAGACATGTCCGATAGGATGGAACCAAGTACACACAGTTATGGTCAGCTGAGCCAAGAGGGGGGAATGAAATTGATTTATATGCATTTTTGATGGACCCATAACACTTGTCCAAAATCCAAATTTTTCCTAGTGGGGCAGGAAGCGTACTGATAAAAGCTCCTGAGAGATTTGTCCAATGAGCAATGATTAAAATCACCTAAAACCAGGTTAGGAGCATCAGGAGATAAAGACTGAAGTTTATGCACAGACTGAAAGATGAGCTCTGAGGCGTTTTCTTCATTCGCCTTTGGATGAACGTAACGACAGTAACGAAAATCTGTGGGAATTCTCGTGGCAAATACATAGGCGCATGGACAAAGAAAGCAGCTCACGTCCTTGGTGCAAAGTCTCTCTCTCACTATAACATTTTTACACCAGCGTTCATTTATGTACGCGCATATTCCACCTCCGCATGATTTCCCGGTAGTCGTGGACGTTCTGTCGGTGCGAAACGGGATCCCAAACCCGTCTATAACTAAATCACCGTCAGCGTCCCTTTCCCCGAGCCAGGTCTCTGAAAAGGCCAGAATACAGGCGTCTTTAAATGCGTGCTGATGGCGAACAAGAGCCTGGAGTTCGTCAGTTTTATTACGGAGAGAACGGGCGTTGGACAGGATAATTGAAGGCAGGGGAATGCGAGACGGATGTTGTTGTCTCATACGCTCCCGCACCCCGCCTCTTCTTCCTCGCCTCCTTGGCCTCTGTTCTGGAGTTCTGAAGTGATCGCCTTTCCTGAGACCGTCTAATTCCTCCAGATCAGGTATGATCACGTCCACTGGTGGTCCGCTGATCACAGATTTTTCAAATGTTAGCAGATAGTCTTTGGAGTATTGAATCGGCCAGAGTGATCCCAGGTGCCATACGGACGCCAAAAACAGGAACAATGTCGGATCCATGTCGCTGAGTTTTGACGCGCCTTAACAGCCCAGAGTGGATGTTTGATATCAAAGATGTAGATGTTTAATCAGTACAAAAAACAAACTAAAACTAAAACAAACTACTTAACCGGAAAAAAAAAAAAAAAAAAAAAAAGAGAAAAACTACAAACAAAACGAACATGCTACCCACTGCTGCCGGTCGCTGCGTACGCATGCTCGACCATAGCTCGACCACTCCAGCAGCCCAAGTGGCTTGGCATGCCTCACAACTCAACTCAGGCATGCTTAGATCTTATCGTCCTGAAAAAAATCAAAAACATTTCCACTTTAATGTAAACCTGAAGTGATTAATCAGGTTTTGGAATATTTAAACTTTTTTTTTTTTTTTTTTTACATGATTTTGTATACTTGTTAAACATTACTCAAAAGTAGATCTTACATACAGACCTGTGCCAAACTTATGGAGGTAGAGCATGTATAGATTTTTATCTTCACACACTTATCATTCATTGTGATCACAGCAACAGTCTTCCCTGGGCTGACCCTCAATGACTCTGGTGAACAACCGCAAATTTTGTCAGGAACCTCCACAGGCACATGGCGCACTGAACAAGATCACACATGAATCAAGATAATTTGGATTGACTGAGTAATATAACATTGGAACTATTCTATGGTATTGAAGTACACTGCTGAAAAAGTATACAGAGATGCTCAAAAAGCTAACTGACACGAAGTATCCACATAAATTTAATATCAAACAACAAGAGACAAAAAGGCATATTTAAATAGTAAAGCTTATGAGGACTAACAATTCCTAGAATAATATTTATGTTGTCCAGACACAAACAATACTTACCACAATGGGAAAGAGCCGTATCTACAACACAAGTAGTTGGAGGCAATGGCTGGTAGAATCCAGGAGTCATGGCATCTCGGTTATGGAGAACATGTCTGGTGTGCATGATGACATCACATTCAGCACAAAAGAAGGGGCGTGGTCGACAGTCACAACACCGGACAGCAGCTGGATTGCTTCCACACAGTTGGCAGATGTGTGTTAGCACATTTTCTCGTGCCACAGCCGTGTTCACCAGGCGGGGTCTCTCTGCCCTCCACTTCTCTGAAATAAGACTTTGTCTTGTACTCCAGTTTGAGGAAACTAAGAGAGGATCTCTTGAGGTTCCAAGAGCTGATGCATCATCATCTAAAGAATCGCTCAGTGAGTGCTGGAGATCTTGCATGAAACACTGTTAAAATAGTATGGAATATTAAACACACACATACACACATTATATATATATTATGTCATTTAGAGAATAAAGTACACACCAACAGTCTCTGGAGAAAAGGTCACATCACAGTTAGTGTCAGGAGCACTGATGTGAAGATCAGTTTTCCGAATGTGATCAGCTGTACCACATAAAAACAATAAAGAACAACATTCAGAACATTTACAACTTGTCCCACAATTTGATCTCCCTTATTACCAGTGTAAAATGGTCCAAGCTAACTGTTTAACATTTAGTCGAGAGGACGAGCAGACTTTTTATTTCCCAAACCCAAATGTAGACAGTTCAATTGCTTGCAGTTATCCGTCTATAAGGTGTCAAATAGATGAGGAAAACAAATAAACATGCTTGCGGTAGAAGCAGATCATAAAAAAACAAGCTGGTTAGCCACTGACAGCACCAATCATTTAGTGAAGCTTATACTTCTTTATACTTTTCTTTATTCAATTTATTTTTATGTTAAAAATCAGTGCTTCTGGTTTGATTGTTTCCATCATATTCCTTGTTTGATACATTCATAAGTGCCTAAACAATCCAAATATTCAATATATCTTGTATGAAAAATTATACTGACCCTCGTTTGACTGATTCCTGCTTGATCTTGGTCTTGCATAGACAATGTTTCCATCACTGTCTCTTTTTCTCCAATGTACCCTTGGTCCAGGTGTTTTTACTGGTGCTGCTTCCTCCTCTCCCTGCAGCTCTTGAAGTACGTCATCAAGACTTTGGAGCTCATCATTGATTTCTTGATGCTCAACCAGGTTATCCAGCAGCATAAACTGTTCTTGTAGTTCTGAATCACTCATGGTGAGGGGCAGAAACAGAAACAAACAGAAAGACGGACAGATACAACAACAACAACAGATGTAAACAGTGAGAGAGAGAGAGAGAGGAGAGAGAGAGAGAGGAGAGAGAGAGAGAGAGAGAGAGAGAGAGAGAGAGTGAGGGAGAGTGAGAGAGTGAGAGAGAGAGAGAGAGAGGAGAGAGAGAGAGAGAGAGAGAGAGAGAGAGTGAGAGAGAGAGTGAGAGGAGAGAGAGAGAGAGCAGGTTAACAAGACAGACGTGGCTCTTAAAGGGCCTTTTGTTATTTTGTGTGTGTGTGTGTGTGTGTGTGTGTGTGTGTGTGTGTGTGTGGTGAGGGTATTAAAATAAAAGAATGATGTTGGAAGCTGGCAAATCTGAAAGACCTGACGAGAGAAAAAAGAAAGATTTAGAATTCAGAATTGAACACCTTACATTTTTACCAATTTTTTCTTCATCAGTGTTGGCAGATTGGGCAGTTTGTGATGGTTTTAAATTGTACTATGTGGGATGAAATGGGATTAGACAGGTGGGATTTTGATATTTCTGATGTGCCAAATGACAGACAGAAAATAGTTTACAACGTAGTTACAAGCTAACCTTCTTTAGACAAGAACCCTTAATTTGCTTTATTATATTGTAAATATGTGAAGCTCCACATTATTGTTGGTTTTTTATAATTAATTAATTGTCGACATTAGTTTGTATTGTTATTGCTAAGAATGGTGTATTTACTAGAGATGTTTGTGTGGATTTGTGAACAATTACTGGAAAACACACCTATCTGGCAACCCTGTTACTCATCTATACATTTATAAATGGTTAAAGTATTAAAGTGCTACTGTCATTTTGGTAACTTAAAACACACAATTTCCAAATATCACACAATCTCCTCTATTTCCTTGCATGATTAAATGTGGAAAAACAAAGAAAGAAACTTGAATGTAATGATCTATCTTAGCCTGCTACTACACATTTGGTGCAGCAAGTTATATTTTATAATGTCTGCTGTGATTTACTGCATCACCAAACTGCTTCCTTTCACTTCTACAGCTTCTGAACACAACTTCTACATCTGATTGAAAAATTTTTGTTCCGTAAATTGTAGGGATTGTTCCCATCTATATTAATGAACTGTTCTACTTACCGAGTGGAAAATCACAATGGAGCATGGGATCCTCATACAATGACGTCAGCGCCACTGATGAATTTATTAATACATAAATAAATAAATTAATTAATTAATAAATCCTTATAAATAAATAAATAAACAAATAAACATGGTGAGGGAAGACATGCAGGTAGTTGGTGAGAAAGAGGCAGTTTTAGAGATAGAAAATGTGGAAAATAAAAACCATGACCTGGATTGAGTAGCCCTGCCATAATTAATTTATAGCAAGCTATTGTTTTTTATTCTTATTTATCGTAGTCCCGATCCAGTTCATAACACAAAACGGACTGCAGTCTGATTCCCCAACACGTCAAAATTCAACGCCGCAGGTTTCGGTTCAGAGATCTCCAGAAGTCTATGGGATTCCCTGCACGTTGAAAAACTACGCTAAAGGGATACCCAGTGCGTCAAAATGTGACTACAGGGGATCCTGCCCAAGCGTCCATATGTGACGAGTTGGGAGTGAGAACGTTTTGTTCTTGAATACCCCCCTGCTCTTCAGCCTCTTGATAATCAAAACTTTAATCTCAGGGTGAATCTTAGGCATGTTTGCAGTGGTCTAGTTGCAGTTGATGTGAAGGTCTAGTGTACTGGGGTTCTTCTTATACACACCTGAGACCTTATTAATCCATTATTAGTCACAGGTGAAGCTCATATGACAAGGCGACAACACTTATGTCTTTACAAAAATTGACTCAATGGGCTTTACCAAGCTGTGAATATTAGAATACTTTTTGACAGTTTCGTTTTGCACTGAAACATTATTACAAAAGTTGTTGGGATTAAAATGAGCCATTTCTTGTAAAAAAATCTTGATTAAAAATATATTTCAGCGGCACTTCAGGTCAATTTGTACACAAGCGACAAGACTTTTGTCAGGGACTGTGTGTGTGTGTGTGTATGTATGTATATGTATATATATATATATATATATATATATATATATATATATATATATATATATATATATATATATTAGGCAAACGCTAATTCTTTTAAACGGCACAAAATTTTATTAACGCGTTATCAATTCAGCGCTCATTTCTGTTTTACCATTTTTATAAAAAAATATGAATACATAAATAAATAAATAAATATAAAAGAGGCAAAATAAAATCTTCAGCAAAACATTTATTCATGACATCCTTTCTTTAATTAGATATAAAATAAATAAATAAACTCCAGAGAAAAATATTTTTAATCAGTAAAATTTCTTCTGCACCAAGTCTCAAATCAAACACCAAATCCGCCATGTTTTACACAAATAACCATCTGGGTGGCGTTTTCCTCATAATGGAGAAACAAACTTAAATTACTTTATTGATCGTACAGATAAAAACAATACATCATTCAAATCTGTAAAATGTGTAATTGTATTTGTATTCACTTATAATAACAGCAAAATGCTGTCTTTTTGTAAAATAAAGTGAACCGACAGGGGGCGCTCTCTGCCATGTCATCTCGCTTCACAAACATCAATAAAACAACCTAAATATCAGTGAATATTTACCTCACAGACATAATAAATATATGTGCAGAAAACTCAACAGATATTCTCTGATTCTGTAATCGGTATGATTTATACCATAAATCCCATAAAACCATTACAGACCATAAATCAGTATAATTATTGTAGCAATGTTGTAGCACCGGTATCACACCACTGTCTGCGCTACTGGACCAGTTCTAGGTTCTAAGGAGTGGGGGAGCAAAAATCACTACACCAGAGACAGTTACTTTAAATACAAAAGGCCGTCTATTTACTGTATGCAATACACATGAAATATACAGAACCATGAAAATGTAAAACAAGAAAATATACCCTGCAGGTTCTCAATATTGAGGTAAGTATAAAATATTCAAGAAATAAAAATAAAAATAAATTGTGTTTCACTCTCTTTAGGGGTAGTGAACTGAATTTTCTGTCTGCATACTTTTAATCTTTGAACGTTAAATTGCTGTTTTAACATTTTTAACATTTTTAATTCTGATGAATAAACTTCATTAAATGAATCACTTAACTTTTCAAACTTATTTATGCATCTTTTAACTATTTATTATTATTTAGGTCATATTTTTAACAGGGTTACATTATGATAAAAGCTTCTTGACTTGAGGAGGTGCAGTTTCTCTGGTATCACCTCATTAACTGTCCGTGTGGAAACATAGCAAAGGTTCCGTTTGGTGTCCTGATGATTTACGTCATTTAAACCATCATTATTACTTTAAAACATTTACAAGATTTTTTTGTCTTCATGCTCTATGTTGCATCCATATTTCTCCATGTCCATGTTGCTTAAAGTATTAAAAACAGGAAGTATTAATATATGGTACATTTAGAACAGATAGAAATGTGTGATTAAATATTTAATTTGATTAACAGCTCTAATATTAATATGATGTGAGGTTCAGTGACCAGCGTGACACTAAAACAGGTAGAAGTAATAACTACTTTTTACTGAAGTACATGTCAGAGTCAAAACTTATTTACTTTCACTTGAGTATAAAAGTATAATCAGTACTTCAATTTTTCCCCGAGTATTTTAAAAGATGAGTATCTGCACTTCTACTGAAGTAAAGGATGTGTGTACTTTTGCCACCTCTGGTTTTAGCTACATCAGCAATACAGTATAATGTGTTTATAGCCTGTATGACTTTAGCTATGCTAATGTGTGACATCCCATGGTAATGCTTCACCAACACTATTAAAGCTAGTTTAGGCAGAGCAATTTTTTATCTACATCTCTAATGATAGCAGCAGAATCTGATTTACATTGTTTAGAAGCCCAATACTTGATGTCCTCCTCAGTAGGCTGACTCTAAAGTATGAAGTAAGTCAATGTCTGGTATATTGGAGATATGTGACATCATCGAGATCTCAGGGTTTGTATGTATTGTGTCCAAATCTACTGGTTGTTTTGCTGCTTCCTTAGCTACTTTATCAGCTAACGGGTTTCCCTGAATTTCCTCTGAATCACCTACGGCATGTCCTTTAACCTTCACTATGGCCACTTTGGCAGGGAGTTGAACAGCATTTAAAAGGTCGTCTATGAGATTAAAATGTGCTATGGGCTTTCCATCAGCTGTTTTAAGTCTCTTTGCTTCCATGTTTTAGCAAAATCATGCACAACACCATAAGCAGACTTAGAATCAGTGTATATAGTCACTACTTTACCTTCAGACAACTGACATGCTCTTGTAAGTGCCACCAACACTGCAGCTGTGTGCAGATGTGTATGGTAATGATTTAGCTTCAACTATTACATCAGGTAATCTTACAACCGCATATCCACATAAATACACACCATCAAAAGGTTTTGAACATGAACATCTACATATAGACAATCCCCCTCTTCCAGGGCCGTATCCAAAAGATCAGACCTACAAGAGGTCTCTTGTTCAATGTGTTTAAGGCAATCATGTGCCTCGTCAACACCATCTAAATCTATAAAGTCTAGCAGATCACGCAGCACTACTACAGCTGAATGCGGCTGAGAAGAGGCTTAATGGGGAAGTTTTCTGTCTTCGAGGGTGTGGTTTCATAACCAGATCTACGTTGTGCTGTCATATGTTGTGTGTTGAGGTTGTATAAAATAGCTGTTAGCTGATGTGAGGTGTTCAGTATCAAAGGATGTGACAGCACCGTTTTCTCAGCATCCCGGACCATCAGAGCCGCAGCTCAGCAAACCATCAGCTACTGCACGCAAGCACGAGGGAAACCCTTGTGTTATGTTGTGTAAAGATTTAGAAAGTTAAACAACAGGGAGATACCTGTCACCGTGTTCCTGGGCCAGAATCCCCACAGCCGTACCACCACGTTCTTCACATAAAGGTGAAAAGGCTTTATTTTATTTTATTTATTAATTATTTTTGCAGCTTATTATGCACTTTTATTTCTTTATTAACTACTTTTTAAAAGGTCTTCCCCTGTCTCCCATTGTATCCTACACGCTGATCACGTGGTTTCTTTAATTTCACCAGCATTCAGTAATAATTTAGAGCAGGGGTGTCCAAAGTTTTTTTGGTGAGGGCCAAATACAGAAAAATAAGCAAAGGCCCGGGCCACACACAAGAGGTGACATATTGACACATGATTACTGTGTGTATTTCTAACTCACCTATAATGTGAAGAACATTGCTCTCAGTGGGAGCAGTGATGCTGTCCTTTGGATTGAAGGATGGCTGGGATGTCAGGAGAAAGTTTGGTGGTTGAGACACGAAGGACTTCACAGAGATGGCTATCAGTCATTCTGGATCTCAGTCTGCTTTTGTTCTGATTTAACAGAGAAAATGTTTGTTCACATATGTATGTTGAGCCGAACAGGCTCATCATTCTTTTTGCGTTACGTCTCATCAGAGGAAACTTGGCATGATCCAAACTCTGATAGAAGTTAGGGAGGGAGAGAAGCTGATGTTGACTCTTCAGAGAATCATCACATTGCATTTCAATCAGTTCTAACTGCAGACTCTCCTCCACTTCTTCTGCATCCACCAGGAAGGGGTCGAGAACAGCTTGATTTGTTTTCAATGACAGAAAAATCTTGAAAACGCTGGTTGAATTCTGTCACGAGAGATGTAATTACAGAAGCATATTTCTCCTTTTTAGCAGAAAGGTCTGCCTTTGGAAAAGCAGACTTGATTTCAGACAGCGCAGGGAAGTGTGCAGCATTAAAGCTTCGTAGTTGTGTCTCAAACAGGCGGAGCTTTACACAGAAGGCTTTCATGTGCATACAGGTGTGACACTAGCTGTTCTTTGCCTTGTAGGTTCTTGTTCAGTGTATTCAGATGATGAGTGAGATCAACTAAAAATGCCAGGTCTGCCAGCCACAGAGGGTCACTCGGTTTATGAAGAGGTCGGCCCTTCTCTTTCAAAAACTTGTCGATTTCTGATCTCAGCGAATAAAACCACTGCAGCAAAGAGCCGCGGCTAAACCAGCGCACATCAGAGTGGTAGAGTACATCCCCGTATTCAGCATCCACGTCAGATAAGAAAGCTTGAAATTCCCTGTGGTACAGTCCTCTAGCTCGAATTATGTTGACAGTTTTTACAACAGTGTTCATCACATCGCCCAGCTGGACAGTCTTGGCACACAGTGCTTCTTGGTGGATTATACAGTGCATCCTAACAGCCTCACCTCCGCTCTCTTTTACCTTGATGCACACCATGGATGCCATTCCTTTGCGCTCACCCGTCATGGCCGGAGCTCCATCCGTTGTTACTCCACAGAGCTTGTCCCATTTAAGCCCCATCTTTTCAACTGCCTCTGACACAGCGTCAAAAATATTTGCACCCGTCGTTGTGCCTTTTAGGCTCATCATATCAGCAGCTCCTCCGTACAGCAAAAATTATCATCGACTCCCCGCAAAAAAAAAATTAAAAGCTGTGCGGTGTCTGTGGCGTCTGTGCTCTCATCGCATGCTATCGAGTAAAAATCAAAAGCACAAGCTTTCTCTCTCAGCTGAAGTTTCAGGTTAGCTGACAAGTCCTCGATTCTCCGCACCACTGTATTTCTGGATAAGCTCACGTTGTTGAAATCCTGCACTTTTTCCGGGCACATTACTTCTGTGACTTTGATGAGGCACTGCTTTATGAAATCACCGTCTGAGAACGGTTTGCCATGCTGGGCAATAAGTTGTGCGAATTCATAGCTTGCTGCTGTGGCGTTTTCCTGTATTTTGTTAGCACGAAAAAAAAACTGTTGTTGAGCTTGCAGGCTAGCTGCCATTTGCTTGAATTTCTGTGCTCGTTCGGCACCTGTGTACGATGCGTAGCTCTGATGCTTGGTCTCATAGTGCCGACGGACATTATACTCTTTCATCACGGCAACATCATTGCAAATCAAACAGACACACTTTCCGTTGATTTCTTTAAAGAAATATTCATTTTCCCACCGTGTTTGAAATCTTCTACACTCACTTGCTATCTTGCGTTTCTTCGGTGCTGCCATTTCTGGTGACTCGTGGTAAATATTTTTCTTTGCTTAATTTTGTTTAGTGGAGAAGCACCTTTTCACCTTTTCAGTTTCAACCTAGTGTTGAAACTGAGAAGTGCAACAGAGTTGAGCTCAAGCGCCATGTGCGGGCCATATTCAATTATATTTTCAGAATTTGCTGCGGGCCAATTAAAACTGTAGTTTGGACACCCCTGATTTAGAGTGTTCACTTAATCATCAGTCATAAAAAAGAAGAGTAAATAAAACTTAATTTATTTTTCTTCTAAACTTTATATAAAATGATTATAGTTTTATGGGTGTTTTTGTAGGAAATTTTATGTAAAACATCATATACATATTATATACATCCAGGTGTTTGTGTGTATGTGAGAGCGAGAGAGAGAGAGTGAGAGAGAGAGAGAGAGAGAGAGAGAGAGAGAGAGAGAGAGAGAGAGAGAGAGAGAGAGAGTGTGTGTGCCCTAAAGATGGCACTGATCCCATACTGGGTTGATCACCTGATACTAGTAAGAAATGGAGATCAGATCAGAGAGAAAATAAAGAATGGATTGGGTCTGATCCTGTAGCATAAAGATAGAAACTCTATTAAATACTAACTAAAGGACAAAGTAATACATGTGATTTGGACTCCTTCTGCTCTGGGCTTTTTCACATCAACTCCTCAGATCCTGTAGATAAACGTGTTCTCGGTTTGCAGACACGGAAATGCAGGAACACTGGAGTCTTCACACACAATTGTTCATCACCATTAAACACTAGAAGAGAAAGAAGTGAATCAGAAACAGAAAACTAGAAGGTGGTGTTTGATGATCAGCAGCAGGTAATTATCTCTGCTTCAAGGAAACCAGGATTTGATTTCAGTGTATCATTTTTCGTTCAACATTTCTTCATGCTTTTTAATATCTTTGGTAGAACATTTAGTGAGAACAAATGAGAAGGTGCAGAAAATGGAAGAGGAACATGAGCAGATATTTGCATTACATCACTGCACTTCTCCAATCCCAGGCTGTAGAGTTTTTGCTGCTTTTAATAAAGATCACTGCTGTGGAGCTTCTCTCTTGTTCTACATGCATATTAAAGTGCAGACTTTAAGAACAAGCTGAGGGGAATTTTACAGGAATGATAGAAGACACGGTGTGGAGGTGGAGAGATAAAAGCACTGTCCGAGTGAGGAAACCAACTGCTTACAGGAAATCCAATTTTTGTGGCAATAAAAGATGAGCATCATCTAATAAATAATGCTAATGTGCTAAATACCACTAATGTAGTAAATAACTAATGTCCTAAATAACTAATGTAGTAAATAGTGCTAATGTAGTAAATAACTAATGTCCTAAATAATTAATGTAGTAAATAACTAATGTCCCAAATAACTAATGTAGTAAATAACGCTAATGTAGTAAATAACACATGTAGTAAATAACGCTAATGTGCTGAATAACGCTAATGTAGTATACAACGCTAATGTAGTAAATAACGCTAATGTAGTAAATAACGCTAATGTAGTAAATAACGCTAATGTAGTATACAACGCTAATGTAGTAAATAACGCTAATGTGCTGAATAACGCTATGTAGTAAATAACACTAATGTAGTAAATAACGCTAATGTAGTAAATAACGCTAATGTAGTGAACACTAATCACTACATCAGTTTCAGTTTGTTTATATAAAACAGATTTTTACTCACTTCAGTGTCTGTAATTTGTAACGTTCATCATACTTCAGATCAGAGAGACACTTCACTCCTGAGTCTCCTACTTTATTCACAGACAGATCCAGATCTCTCAGGTGTGAGGGGTTTGATCTCAGAGCTGAAGCGAGAGCAGCACAGCCTTCATCTGATACGCCACAATGCTCCAACCTGCAGATACACAATGACACACACTTCACTCTCTCAGTTTCTACACATCACACATCCGTTGTGTGTGAGAAAGAGAGAGAGAGAGAGAGAGAGAGAGAGAGAGAGAGAGAGAGAGAGAGAGAGAGAGAGAGAGAGAGATGGAAAGAGACAGAGAGTGTGTACGGTGGCCAAGAAGTGCAAAACACAAACAAATCAGAAAACAAATCAGACAAAGTGGAAAAGGGAGGTAAAGTGTGTGAATAAAACATCATCATCATGACTTTTAGGTCTATTTATTGCTAAAAGGTAAAAAAGATTTAGAAAAGCTGGAACATTTGATTGAAGTGAAACTTTAAGTTGCAGAAAGCCGTCATGATCAACATCACAAATACATTCATTTATTCCCCATTTGCACTGAAAAGTTTCCATGTTCCTGAACATCTGCTGATCTACGAACTGGATTTTTACTCGTGTTTGTATTAAACCCCTAAAAACTGCACCAATTCAGTTTATTCTTTTCCATTTCACTTCCTTTTCTACACAATCATATGATCATTTCACTTCCCAAAATAAAAAGTTCAGTAGTAGCTGAGTATCTTTCCTGCTCTTTGTATATTTGGGGCCATAAACAAAATGTTTACATTTTCATCTGCGGCATCAAGCAGACGATCAGAGTGTGTGAACGTGTTCCGCATGGTGTGTGTGTGTACAATACACAGAACACTAATTTAAACTAACAAATAAAACTAAAAAAATAAAAGTATAAAGTTCCTCCTCAGAACATGGATGCTGAACCTAAAAGCTCTGCTTCAGTCTCACTATTAGAGAATGTGTGTTACTGAGGAGCAGGTCATGTGACTCTCAGAGAGATTATCTTACCTCAGTATCTCCAGTTTACAGTGAGGATTCTCCAGTACAGCAGAGAGACACTTCACTCCTGAGTCTCCTACTTTATTCCAAGACAGATCCAAATCTCTCAGGTGTGAGGGGTTTGATCTCAGAGCTGAAGCGAGAGCAGCACAGCCTTCATCTGATACTCCACAATTATACAACCTGCAGATACACAATGACACACACTTCACTCTCTCAGTTTCTACACATTACACATCCTTTGTGTTCTCCCTCGTTCCTGCAGTGTTGGTGTGAGAACCAGTCACACACACTGATGGAAGTCCTCGTCTAGACAGTCATGTAGTGCGAGTTGCCCGACTACAAAATGGACAGATTTCATTTGTGTAAAATAAGTTGCAGCAGATTTCTCCAGGACTTACAAAGTAAATCAAAAATATATAATTTATCAATGAAAATAAATTAATTTAAAGATGATTTAATAGAGATAAATATTTGTACTGCACTTTGATTCATCTCAGACTGCTGACACAAGAAAACTGCAGTAAATGACCAGTAGGTGGCAGTGTAAGGTGTATTTCAGCTCATGTTCACAGCAGGGGATTAGAAGTAGAGCAGCACTAATGCCTAAATAAATGTGCAGGAAAAAACAGAAGTAAATGTGGGATTTTTTACTCTTAGAAGATCTTAAACATTTGCAGTTTAATAAAGAAGTTGTAAAAGAAGATGAGATGAAGGAGAGCAGCAGCACAAACACACGTCGCTCTGAGAAACAGAGAATGGAACTGGGAAGTCCAGAGCAATACAAGCTGACACACACTTCATCATTCTGCAAACGGAGCAGAGGGGAATCTCTGACAATGAAGAATAATATGGTAAGACGTCTAGAAACAGGTTGAAAAAGCAATGATGATGATTTGAAGATGATGTGTGTGTTATGGTGGACCGTCTCCCTTCTCTTGTCCAATCACAAGATCATATTAAACCTGACCAATGATTATTGCTGTGATTGAGATTCCTGTCATTATGTGTACAAGAGGTGTAAAGGTATTGCTGCTTTCTGTTCAAAGTCATGAATCAGGTTCTTTCTCTCTGTTTAACTGGAGTTTTATTCACACATGGATCTAAATCTCAGTGCATTCATGATTAGTGGAAGTGAGAAGTTTCATTACTGATATATTTGTTCTGGATGTTGTACTGCTACAGCAAATTTCACCTAAAAAACAACACTGCATACAACAATTCACTGCAGCTTTTAGTGAGTTCTTGTGTCTCTCAGAGAGATGATCTTACCACAGTGTCTTCACTTTACACTCAGGATTCTCCAGTAGAGCAGAGAGACGCTTCACTCCTGAGTCTTCTAGTTTATTTCCAGACAGATCCAGTGTATTGACAGTCAGATGCAGTTCTCTCAGACTGGAGGTTTCTGAGTTGAGCACTGAGGTCAGAGCCTCTCCACTTCTCCCTGCAATTTCATTGCATCTGATACTGAAGGAAATAAAAGATAATAAACAGAAATGCAGAAGATCAAACAAGTTCTCAAAGCTTCACTGCAGCGTCTCACTTTCAACATCACACACATCAGTTGAACACAATGATTAAATGGTGGAATAATAAGAATTAAGAGTCGGAGATGTTCAGATTTGGCTTGGCGAGAGTTTCAGCTGAGGAACATCATCACACACACGTTGTATAAACATGGAGGATGAGATCTGGGAATCCAAATGGGAAAGTAAGAGAGTCTGATCTAAAAGGTTTTTAAGAGGAGAAAGGGAAAAGTCTAAAGAGTCCTGCAGAGTTCGATTCATCTGAACAGCTCAGACCTTTGATTTGTTCTCAACACTGTAACAGTAGAACAATTTCATTCAGCTTCACTTACATTGCTTTTCTGGATGCTGCAATCACAGGCATCACTCTCACAAGAATCTCATCTCTGATCTTATCTGGAGTGATGTATTTATTCAGGTCAAATTCCTCCAGATCCTGTGCTGAGGTCAGTAACACAAACACCAGAGCAGACCACTGTGAAGGAGAAAGTTCACTTTGTGCTCCAGATTTCAGATACTGCTGGATTTCCTCCACTAGAGAATCATCACCCAGTTCATTCAGACAGTGGAACAGATTGATGGATTTCTCTGTATGAAGATCTTCACTGATCTTCTTCTTGATGTACTGAACTGTTTCCTCTTTGTTCTGGGAGCTACTTCCTGTCTGTGTTACTAAGGAATGTAGAAGTTTCTGATTGGACTCGAGTGAGAGACCCAGAAGAAAGCGGAGGAAAAGATCCAGATGTCCAGTCTGACTTTTTAAAGCCTGATCTACAGCACTCCTGTGAACATCTGAAAGTGTCCTACAGACCTGATTCTGTGTAAGAACATTTCTCTGCTCCTTCATGAAGGTGAGGTGCACATACAGAGCTGCGAGATGTTCCTGAATGCTCAGATGAACAAAGCAGTACACTTTACTCTGGTGAAGCCCAAACTCCTCTCTGAAGATCTGCGTACACACACCTGAATACACTGCTGCTTCTGTCACATCAATGTCACACTCTCTCAGGTCTTCCTCATAGAAGATCAGGTTTTGTTTCTCCAGCTGCTGGAAAGCCAGTTTTCCCAGTTTGAGAAGCATTTCTTTATCGCTCTCCTGCTTCTGTAGGTACTTCTCTCTTATGATGTTGGTCTGAATGATGAGGAAGTGTGTGTACATTTGAGTCAGAGTCTTGGGGATCTCTCCACTCTGCTTCACCCAACATTCTCTCTAGAACAGCAGCTGAAATCCAGCAGAACACTGGGATGTGGCACATGATGTAGAGGCTTCTTAATGACTTCAGGTGTGTGATGATCTTATTGGCCAGGTTCTGATCACTGATCCTCTTCCTGAAGTACTCCTCCTTCTGAGGGTCATTGAACCCTCGTACCTCTGTGACTCGATGGACACACTCAGAGGATTTGATCAGCTGCTGCTGGTCTGGAGGTGATCCAGATGAGAGCAGAGGAAGCAGGTTCCTTTGATCAGGTTTATCAGCAGCACATGCACTGGTGCTGATTCAGTTACATCACACACTCTCACTGTCTTCTGGAAATCCAGAGGAAAACGACACTCATCCAAACCATCAAAAATGAACAAAACCTTCTCCAACCTGGAAATGTCAATTTCTTTCATCTCCTTAAAAAACACATGAAGGAGCTCCATCAGACTCAGTTTCTGCTCCTTCATCAAATTCAGCTCTCTGAAAGGAAGTGGGAATATGAGGTGGATGTCCTGATTTCTTTTCCCTACAGCCCAGTCCAGAACAAACTTCTGCACAGAGACTGTTTTTCCAATCCCAGCTACTCCCTTTGTCAGAATGTTCCTGATGGGTTCTTCATCTTGTTCAGATAAGGGCTTTGTCAGAACATTCCTGATGGGTTCTTCATCATGTTTAAATAAGAACTTTGTCAGTACTCTCCTGATGGTTTTCTTTTGTTTAGATATGAACTTAGTCAGACAGTTCCTAATGGGTTCTTCATCTTGTTCAGATAAGGGTTTTGTCAGATCATTCCTGATGGGTTCTTCATCTTGTTCAGGTAGGGGTTTAAAGATGTCACTGCATTTAATAGGTATGTCCTCAGTTGTGTTCCTCCTTGATGCTGCCTCAATCTGTGTCACCTCATGTTCTTTATTGACGTCTCCACTGTCTCCCTCTGTGATGTAGAGCTCTGTGTAGATCTCATTCAAGAGTGTTCGGTTTTCCTGCTTTATCATCAATCCATTCAAACACTGAAACTTCATCAGATTGAACTTGAACTTCTGGAATTCATCTGCAGCAGTGGATTCTGGGTCGTGTCTGTGACAGGGTGAAGAAGGAAGACATGGTGAGACATGGGCTCTAATGATTAGAGTAGAAGTTCACATTTTTCCTGTTAGATAGATCTTTATGATGTTCTCACTGTGGATTTACTTTATTCTGCTGGAGGTTTTCTATCATCTAATCACTCTGTAGTTACTAACAGCAGAGAGCTTTAGAATAGCAGTGTGTCAGTGTCACAGTCATGGTGTTGGTTTTGATCGTACCCTGTAGCTGTGATGATGATCTTCTCTCTTCTGTCTCCTGCCTTCTGTAGAACACTGGGAACAAAAACAACAAGTGTTAAAGATCTCAACGTTCCTCACTTTAATACTGGAGTCTAAACCTGAACACAAATTGTACTACAATAATTGTAGTGAGAGCAGGAACACTTGGAGAACACAGAGCTGAAAACAACTCCAACATTGTGCACCTGGAGAATTAAATATGCTCCTGTTTTCATTTCACACTTTTTCCTACTTTTCTATTCTTCCAACACAAACCTCCAAAAGTATTGGAACAGGAAGTCCAGTTCTCTTGGTTTTTGCTCGACACTGAAGACATTTGGATTTGAGATTAAAAGATAAAAATGAAACAATAGATCAGAATTCCAGCTTTCAGTTCCTGATCTTTACATCTAGATGTACAACACTAGATGTTACATCACTTAGAACACTGCACTGAAACTTTCAGGAAATGAAAGCTGAAATTTTGATCTCTCGTCTCACATCATCTTCTGATGAAGATTTCCACCTGCTCACATGGTTTTGGGAAGTGGGAGTTTAGATTGAGGAAAATGCTGATTTTCATTCTGAATCAATTCTGTTTTCTCTCTGTAGTTCACTGTAGAAAATTATAGAAAATTATAAAAATGAATTTCATTGTTGCTAAAATCTTAAGATCTACAGAACATTCTGATCACTACATCAGGGTTCCTGATCCCCAAAAATACTGCTTACACCTTTAATTAGTAGTGTTTAGATGTTTCCTGTAGCTTTTTTGTTGTTGATATTAGTATTTTTATTTTAGGATTTAAGACATTACGTGTAATTGATTGTGACTTTAATAAATATTTACACTTTTTCATCTAAAGGATTTACTGAAAGTATTGTAGAATCACTAAAGACCAAGTAACTATAATATAAATCTAAACAGCTGCTAATGACGGTGTAGTGCAGCCATTAACTGTGACTTTCACTATTATGGGATGTTACCTTGGTCCAGGTGAGGAGATTCCAGTGCTAAATACCAAAGATTGCACCTTAGACTGATCACTCTTCATGGAGACACAGCTGGGCACTGGTGAGTGTGATTTCTCTCTCTGTAGTTTACTGTAGAAAATTATAAAAATGGCCATGAGACAGAATTTCATTGTTGCTAAAATCAGGATACAAAATCCAGTGCATTGAAAAAGTCGCTATGCAGTGGTGGTGTAGAGCAGGAAGTGGAGCACGGGTTTAAAACTGGTGATAAAAACACAGATTTAGTTTGGATAAGATTATAATTGATAGTATGTAGTTGATGTAGAAAACAGTTCCAGCCCACTGTAACTGCTCCTGCTGGATTGGAGTTAAACAGCACTTATTGATTTGGTTCCTGTAATTGAGGTGATGTTCTAAAGGTTTTCTGTGATTGTGCTGAAAAGGAGCTGAACTGAGGTCAGTAATGAGAATCTCCAGTACTGCTTAAACACTCATTTATAACACATATTATAAGGATTATCCATGTTGTTTGTGTCTTATAGCTTTAATTAGATATTGAGTTTATGGCTCTTGGTTTTGAGAGTTTTATAAATTGTGCACAATGACGTGTATTTAATTGTGTAATAAATGTATTTAGGGTGATGTTTATATATGAAATGAAGATCTCAGAAATGTCTCCAGATTTGCAGATATGAACAGTTCATTAGTAAAACACTAGAACATGGCAGGTTACCAGTCTTTTGAGGGTGAGGTCACATGATCTGTACCCTGATCAGGGATCTCCATTTTTCAATGCTCGTGTACACGCAGAGTCCTGAAGACGCCGATCTCTTCTGCTGGAATCAATCACATTCCTAGAAAACACAAAAACAACATGCAAAATCTTTCTAAAACCAGCTGATAAACAAATGCTACTAAACAACATATATAACAACATAACAATAATAGAGTGATAAAAATTACTTTTACAATAACTAGATAAATAGATGATTGAGATATTATATAGTCTTTAATTTATTATTATTCTCATTTATTATTGTACAATTATTTACTTTTCTTTTTTGTCTGTATTCTATTGCGGTTGAAAGTACATACTATTAGCATTTTATTTAATATTACCGGTACATTATAATGCATTATTATTATTATTTATTATATATTATATGTTATTACTATTATTATTTATAAACAATTTGCAATGATCAATATATTAGTTATTTATATAGTTATACTACTGTACTTTTTATTCCATCTTACTTAATACTGGAATACAAATAGATTTGATGCACTGTTATTGTACCATAATCACATCCATGTATTTCCATAAAGAATCCAGCAGTTCTTTTTGTTTTTCACTGTTTTGGAATGAATCTGTAAATAACTGCATCATTACAGTGGTTAAAAATACAGAAATAAGGCTGCCAGTGGGATTTGTATTATTTAGGGTTTTACCCATTTTCTCAAAGACTTTATTTCAGTAATTGTGAATTTAATTCTGACATTAATTGCGTCTCCACAATTTTTACCCAAAAATAAAACATGCCAAAAAATATGCAAGACAAGTGTGAGCTTTAATTATTTCTGTAACTTACAATTACACGATAACAAAATCAATTACCAAATTAAATCAAAGTCAATTACTGGCTTTGGGTGCAGCCATTAAGCCAGGTGGATTTGATGATTTTCTGAGTCATGGCTCAGAATGATTTCCTGTATCACCTCCGTTTAGAAACGCATGATCTGCTCCTGTTTACGGGAAATCATCCTGAGCCATGACAACAACTCCAGGATCAGCTTGGAACAACCAAACAATCCCGGTGTTCTCATGTCAGATCCTCCTCAATAAACTCAGAACATCATCAAATCCAACTGAGGAATTTGGGCCGAAACTGTTGTCCTCCATTTCGGCTGCTGTGCCGCAGTTTCCCTGCGGTCTTTCCACAAACTCCATTACAGAGAAAACACAAACGCATTATTCCGATAGAAAGTCGTTTCTAGGAAAAACTCACCCACTTTTCTTCACCACTGCATGTTGTTGGACATGAATCTCACCGCTTCTGGCTGCTGTTAAAGATCTTTGCGTTTTTCCAACCGCTCCTCCACATGGAGTCGAGGATGAGGAACACTTTCTCTTTTGGAAAACCGACTCGACTCTTTGAATCGACTCTTTGAGTCGACACTTTAAACCGACACTTTGACGAGTTAAGTTAAATGTTTCTTCTCCAAATCTTTTCAAGTTTTGTTTTTTGACAAAAGACAATTCATCAAGCAGACACCCGTGTCCAGAGCGACGTCCAGAAGTGCTTTAAGCCTCAATACACTTTACATGCACTTTCCCGATCTCCCACCACTGACTCATAGATTCAACAGATTCAAACCTCTTCTTCTCTTTTTTCCATTCTTTCCAAAAGTGTTTGAAGTTTTCATAGAATGTTTTTTTCTGTAAAGTTTATGACTGAAATGCCAGTAGGAACTTATGTGTTGTTGTTATTAGTGTGCACTCGACTGGGATTAGTTTGTGGTCTGAAAGTGGTGTAGGGAGAAGATCAGAGTGTGTGAGCGTGTTCCTAATGGCGTGTGTAATATGTGGAACATGTCTAAACGTGCTGCAGAAAACCTGCCTGTATGGAACTTCACCCACGTGTACGGATGTGTTCATGGGTTGTTTTCTCTCCATCTGTCTGAGAAGTTCAGGGATTTAGTTCTTATCTAAAGTCTTTAGTTTTATCTGGGTTATATGGGCATCATGTGGGAATGGGTTCAGAGTGGGCACTTTGATGGGCTGAATGTGGGCCCCAGCTTAGTCAGGGTTGTGGGCCCCAGTTAGGTTGCCCATTTTGTTTATTCGAGGGCCCTGTATGGGCCACAATTGGGCTTAAATTTAGCTATATTTCTCAAAAGAAATCTATCATTCAATTATTCAATTGATGAAAAATTCAATTTATATGTTTTTTTTGCGTGTTTTATACGATAAATAGATTAACAAAAAATGTATATGTTAAAAATAACATTTAGTTTAAAAAATAAATAAAATAAATAGCTTGTGCAGCTTACAGCGCCTCCCATTGGCTCCTGTGTTCCCGCCTTCTGATTCTGAAAAAACGGTCATCAGTCACTACCACTGATCACCTGACCTGGATAACCTGACCTCTCTGTCACGGTAAGAAATTAGGTTTTGTTTTAAATTAATCACATTTTACTGTTGTTTTTATTTAATGTATACTTCTGAAAGATTGTGTGGTAATTAAAGTGACAGGCACGATATAAAGAAGGTAAGTGTGGAGAGTGAACTGGTTTACCTCAGAGATAAACACCTATAAAAAACTGAAAATTGTTAACGATTAGCAGATAACTAGGAAATTGTCTACTAAAATGTGGAAATAATGACTTTTCAAACCATTTTCACCCGTGTTTTCTCCATATAGTGTCCTCATGATAACAGGAGGGTGAAACAGTAAAAGCACTGTGGAGTCTCTTTCTCTTTCACTACCTTTATAACGTGTATATACAATACACAGAGAAAAGCTCTGAGGAGATTGTGATAATACTAAAGATTATTTTAATGTGATATAGGTAAAATAGTTAGAGGTGATTAAAAAAGTTCATATTTATATCATTTCTAATCAATAAAAAAATGTGCTATGTTATTAAATTAAAGATAATAAACGTCATTTTGCACCGTTTAGAAAGTCAGTCAGACTCCACCCCTCCCCAGCTCTCGGCTCCGCTTCACGCATGCGCATAGACACTACGAACTGAGATGTGCTTGACCTGAAGCCGTGCAGTGCAGACCAACAAATTCGAGAGCAGACAACTCTGTATTCTTCCCATGGGCGTAAATTTCATTTAACAGTAGGGGGGGACAATAAATATAAAATTTCTTAAGAGCAATTTTTGAAGGGGGACACAAATAATACAGTCAAATTGTACTTACAGTATAAAGACACAGTGTCCCCACAGTGAAAAACTTTGTTTCTATTATTACTATTGTAGCATGGAGACTGTGTCAATTACAATAGTAATTCAAACTGCTTTACATAAATAAAGTAAAACTATCATAAAAAAAATAATCACAACAATAAAAACAAGGAATTAAAAAAATGTTTAACATTTTATTTACAAATTAAGACACTTAAGAACAGAATAGAAAATGATTTTACAAAAAATCCAGTGGGGTCAGTTCGGATGTAGCACAGTGCTTATTTAGTAAATGCACAGATAAACAATATGCTAATTGTGTGTTAATGTTAAATTAACATTATGCCAAGTCGCCCCAAATAAAACACTGCATGGGAAACGGCTTTGGTGTGTTAGTGTCAATGCGTGTAGACACTACAAAGTGTGTAGAGTAGGTGAGATGAACTGGGAAAGCAGGCAGTGGGTCAAACCACTGTGAGGAAGGGGAGGGGGAACTCAACTGTTTCTAAATGCATTTTTTGCTGTTTTTTTCCTACTTACACAATTATTCACAATTATTTTAGGTATACATATATTTTTCATATAATAGAGAATACATATAATAGAGAGGGCGATTTTTTTAAATAACTTTTGTTGGGGCGGCACAACCCTCGGATGGGGGGGAGACATGTTCCCACCGTCCCCCCTGGGATTTACGCCCATATCGCTTTCACGGTATTTTTATGTCAAGCACGCTCCGGTTTGTGCAGTCAAGTCGAACACTTGCTGTGTTAGCTCCACTAACGCTTTTTAAAGACAAAACATCGTTATAAGTAACTTAAACTAATGTTACAGTGGTCCAGAGTGAACCAGTACGAATTTAATAATCGATCTGTGTTCAAGACCCCACTAATTATTCTAAACATTAATCACAACAAAGCCTGAAATTCACCATATTGATGCATTTAACTTTTTGCATGGTATTGTGTCATTTTAACATCATTTACTCAGATCAGTTAACAGTTTGGGCAAAT
>NC_060906.1:230417-261936 GCF_014805685.1 Silurus meridionalis | reverse complement strand
ATTTCAGATACTGCTGGATTTCCTCCACTAGAGAATCATCACCCAGTTCATTCAGACAGTGGAACAGATTGATGGATTTCTCTGTATTAATGTTTCTACTGATCTTCTTCTTGATGTACTGAACCATTACTTCTTTGTTCTGGGAGCTACTTCCTGTTTGTGTTACTAAGGAATGTAGAAGTTTCTGATTGGACTCGAGTGAGAGACCCAAAAGAAAGCGGAGGAAAAGATCCAGATGTCCAGTCTGACTTTTTAAAGCCTGATCTACAGCACTCCTGTGAACATCTGAAAGTGTCCTACAGAACTGATTCTGTTTAAGAACATTTCTCTGTTCCATCATGAAGGTCAGGTGCACATACAGAGCTGCGAGATGTTCCTGAATGCTCAGATGAACAAAGCAGTACATTTTACTCTGGTGAAGCCCAAACTTCTCTCTAAAGATCTGCGTACACACACCTGAATACACTGCTGCTTCTGTCACATCAATGCCACACTCTCTCAGGTCTTCCTCATAGAAGATCAGGTTTTGTTTCTCCAGCTGCTGGAAAGCCAGTTTCCCCAGTTTGAGAAGCATTTCTTCATCGCTCTCCTGCTTCTGTAGGTACTTCTCTCTTATGATGTTGGTCTGAATGGTGAGGAAGTGTGTGTACATTTGAGTCAGAGTCTTGGGGATCTCTCCACTCTCTGCTTCACCCAACATTCTCTCTAGAACAGCAGCTGAAATCCAGCAGAACACTGGGATGTGGCACATGATGTAGAGGCTTCTTAATGACTTCAGGTGTGTGATGATCTTATTGGCCAGGTTCTGATCACTGATCCTCTTCCTGAAGTACTCCTCCTTCTGAGGGTCATTGAACCCTCGTACCTCTGTGACTCGATGGACACACTCAGAGGGGATTTGATCAGCTGCTGCTGGTCTGGAGGTGATCCAGATGAGAGCAGAGGGAAGCAGGTTTCCTTTGATCAGGTTTATCAGCAGCACATGCACTGGTGCTGATTCAGTTACATCACACACTCTCACTGTCTTCTGGAAATCCAGAGGAAAACGACACTCATCCAAACCATCAAAAATGAACAAAACCTTCTCCAACCTGGAAATGTCCATTTCTTTCATCTCCTTAAAAAACACATGAAGGAGCTCCACCAGACTCAGTTTCTGCTCCTTCATCAAATTCAGCTCTCTGAAAGGAAGTGGGAATATGAGGTGGACGTCCTGATTTGTTTTTCCTTCAGCCCAGTCCAGAACAAACTTCAGCACAGACACTGTTTTTCCAATTCCAGATACTCCCTTTGTCAGAACGTTCCTGGTGGGTTCTTCATCTTGTTCAGATACTCCCTTTTTCAGATTTCTCCTGATGGGTTCTTCATCTTGTTCAGATAAGAGCTTTTTTAGAACATTCCTGATGGCTTTGTCTTGTTCAGGTAGGGGTTTAAAGATGTCACTGCATTTGATTGGTGTGTCCTCAGTTGGGTTCCTCCTGGATGCTGCCTCGATCTGTTTCACCTCATGTTCTTTATTGATGTCTCCACTGTCTCCCTCTGTGATGTAGAGCTCTGTGTAGATCTCATTCAGGAGTGTTCGGTTTTCCTGCTTTAGCATCAATCCATTCAAACACTGAAACTTCTTCATCAGATTGGACTTGAACGTCTTCTGGAATTCATCTGCAGCAGTGGATTCTGGGTCGTGTCTGTGACAGGGTGAAGAAGGAAGACATGGTGAGACATGGGCTTCAATGATTAGAGCAGAAGTTAAAATTTTCCTGTTAGATAGATCTTTATGATGTTCTCACTGTGGATTTACTTTATTCTACTGGAGGTTTTCTATCATCTAATCACTCTGTAGTTACTAACAGCAGAGAGCTTTAGAATAGCAGTGTGTCAGTGTCACAGTCATGGTGTTGGTTTTGATCGTACCCTGTAGCTGTGATGATGTTCTTCTCTCTTCTGTCTCCTGCCTTCTGAAGAAAACTGGGAACAAAAACAACAAGTGTTAAAGATCTCAACGTTCCTCACTTTAATACTGGAGTCTAAACCTGAACACAAATTGTACTACAATAATTGTAGTGAGAGCAGGAACACTTGGAGAACACAGAGCTGAATACAACTCCAACATTGTGCACCTGGAGAATTAAATGTGCTCCTGTTTTCATTTCACACTTTTTCCTACTTTTCTATTCTTCCTACACAAACCTCCAAAAGTATTGGAACAGGAAGTCCAGTTCTTTGGGTTTTTGCTCGACACTGAAGACATTTGGATTTGAGAGTAAAAGATGAAAATGATATAATAGATCAGAATTCCAGCTTTAGTCATTAACTGTGACTGTAACTATGAGAATTATGGGATGTTGCCTGTGTACAGGTGAGGAGATTCCAGTTCTGAATTTGAGAGGACGATCCATAGACCCATCACTCTTCATGGAGACACAGCTGGGTTCTGCTGAGTGTGATCTCTCTCTCTTTACTTTACTGTTTAAAATAATAGAAATGGACATGAGACAGAATTTCATTGTTTTAAAATTTGAATTTGTATCATAATGTATCACAATATTTCTGTAACTCTTCAAATTTATTACATTTAACTTGAAATAGTGTTGCACGATTAATTATATCACAATTGTGATGTTTGTTAGTGCGATTGTATGGCGGACACATACTTTCTGAAAACAGTTTGCAGATTTTCCATAACAAAACAAATAAAAACACCAGATAATCTCAGTTTAGGCAGTGCTCGTGTGTGTGTGTGTGTGTGTGTGTGTGTGTGTGTGTGTGTGTGTGTGTGTGTGTGTGTGTGGTCACGTGATTTTAAGGTCTGCGGGAGACCAGGTGCAGGTGAATATTGAGCAGATCGACACTAAACTGGAGTCACACACTATGTAACGCACATCTTTCCTCGTACTACGTCACGGACACACACACACACACACTCACTAAAAGTATCAGTCAGCTCTGCTATCTCTGTCTCTCTCTCTCTCTCTCTCTCTCTCTCTCTCTCTCTCTCTTCAGGGTCTGTTACATTCTGCGTAACAGGTCAGTTTCAGCATTTGGAACCCTGGACGAGATTACACCACACAAGCTACACACACCACACAAATCATCAGCAATCTTCCATAAAACACAAACACATTTAATAATAATGACTGCAAAAACTGCCTGAATTTAAGTGTAAACACGTCCTGTATCTTAAACTTCAGCAGAAAACAGCTAAATAATGGAAATGGGCAGCGGCAGGACATTAGTTTTTACTGTGCTGAGTTTCCCCGCTGGTTCCTACTCCTTCTTCATGTCCTACGGATTACCCTCACTTTCCGGATTACCCGTTTCCTTATGGACATTACCTTCCTTATGAATAATACTTTCCTAAATGGATTATACTTCCTTAAAGGATTATACCCGCATCACGGACCAAACCAGTATTACGATTCGTAACACTCCCTGTCCTCTGTTTGTGTGCTGAATGATTCCATAAACATGATAGAGTTACTTTCGTTTCCGACTCGTGGTTGCCACCTGACAGAGATGTTACCAGTGTACAGGTGAGGGGTTTTCATTCTATTGAGGATAATCCATATATCACTCTTCATGGAGACACAGCTGGGTTCTGCTGAGTGTGATCTCTCTCTTTACTTTACTGTTTAAAATGATAGAAATGGACATGAGACAGAATTTCATTGTTTAAAATTTGAATTTGTATCATAATGTATCACAATATTTCTGTAACTCTCAAATTTATTACATTTAACTTAAATAATTTTGCACAATTAATTATAACACAATTGTGATGTTTGTTAGTGCGATTGTATGGCGGACACATACTTTCTGAAAACAGTTTGCAGATTTTCCTTAACAAAACAAATAAAACACCAGATAATCTCAGTTTAGGCAGTGCTCAGTGTGTGTGTGTGTGTGTGTGTGTGTGTGGGTGCAGGTGAATATTGAGCAGATCGACACTAAACTGGTGTCACACACTTGCACATCTTTCCGGGACACACACACACACACACACACACACACACACACAACACACACTCGCTATAAGTCAGCTCTGCATGCTATCTCTATTTCTGTCTCTGTCTCTGTCTCTCTCTCTCTCTCTCTCTCTCTCTCTCTCTCTCTCTCTCCAGGGTCTGTTACATTCTGTGTAACAGGTCAGTTTCACAGCATTTGGAAATCTGGGACATGAGTTTATTCTGTTGAGTTTCCCGCTGGTTCCTACTCCTTCTTCCTGTCCTCAGATTACCCTCACTTTCCGGATTTAATAATAATGACGACATTACCTTCTTACGGATAATACTTTCCTAAATGGATTATACTTCCTAAAGGATTATACCCGCATCACGGACCAAACCAGCATTGTTCGTAACCTCCCTGGTTCCTCTGTTTGTGTGCTGAATGATTCCATAAACATGATAGAGTTACCGCTTTCCGACTCGTGGTTGCCACCTGACGGAGATGTTACCTGTGTACAGGTGATTATACTTCTAAAGTTATACGCATAGACCCATCACTCTTCATGGAGACACAGCTGGGTTCTGCTGAGTGTGATCTCTCTCTCTTTACTTTACTGTTTAAAATGATAGAAATGGACATGAGTATAATTTTCTAATAATAGAGGTTACCTGTGTAAAATGAGGTTTTCAATATTTCTGTTTAAAATTCATTATAATCTTTCTCACTTCTTACACACTAGGAATAGTAGCATACAGAACACAGATTGTGAACAGGAACAAATAGTGCAGTATAGTTCCTTAAAAATCCAACCCTTGTTTAATTTAACTTTAAATACAACTAAATGCTAATAGTAGCAGATCTCCATAGTGCTGCTTATATCCACATGCTACCATGCCTGGAATAAGAGCAGGAACAAACCGGTCTTCATAAAGTGACAATGGAAATATGGAGTATAAATACAAAAACTAATCAAAAGGCAAAAAATAAACAGTTGTGGGACATTATTTCATCAACCACTTTTTCAAGTGAGTGCTAAAGATTTATTCTTACCATAAATATTAGTTATTATTTCTATAGAAACTCCATAATGCAGATATGAACAGTTCATTAGTAAAACACTAGAACATGGCAGGTTACCAGTCTTTTGAGGGTGAGGTCACATGATCTGTCCCCTGATCAGGGATCTCCATTTTTCAATGCTCGTGTACACGCAGAGTCCTGAAGACGCCGATCTCTTCTGCTGGAATCAATCACATTCATAGAAAACACAAAAACAAACATGCAGTTAAAACTGGGGGAAAATCTTCCTCTAAAGTCCCATTAGAGCTGAAAGCCATAGACATAGACACAGACGCCTCATTGGCTGCTTTGGTCCGTTGCTGCCATACGCCAATGCTGCTGCAATCTTGGTCCAGGTGAGAGTTTCCTGCAAACAAATGCACCTAAACAGCATATATAACATCATAACAATAACAGAGTCATATAATAATAAAAAAAAATAGAGATATTCTGATGATGGTACTTTAATAGTAATGTTAACAGATTAGGGAGGAGTGATATGATATGAGGAGAGAAAATCAGAGCATATGTGTGTTCGAGGGAGTTATGGGCATGGTGAAGGAAACAAGGTGTACAAAGGAACAGTAGGTGTTGAAACTGTTATCATCATGGTGATGAAAAGATGGAAATTAGGGTGATTCTGAAGGAAGAGTACAGTAAGAGTGTAGTGGAGGTGAAGAGTGTTCTGATAGTAGATAGATGAATGGAAGTTGAAGTGGTGATGATAAATGTCATCAGTGCCTATGCTCCAAGTGGGTTGTGAGATGGAGTGAAAAAGAAAAAGAGGAGGAGTTAGATGAAGGTAGATACCTAAGACTGAGTGATTGGTGATTGTGGCAGATTTAAATGGGCATGTGGTGAAGGGAACAGAGAGGGATGAGGAGGTGATGGGTAGGTATGGTTGGGAGAGGAATGTGGAAGGGCAGATGGTGGTAGATTTTGCTAAATATGGATGGTGTGAACACGTATTTTAAGAAGAAGGAGGATCATAGGGTGATAAAGAGTGGAGGAAGGTGCACACAGGTGGACTATGTTCTATGTAGGAGATGCAACCTGAAGGAGTAGATAGATAGATAGATAGATAGATAGATAGATAGATAGATAGATAGATCGATCGATCTTTCCCCAAACTCCATTACATAGAAAACACAAACGCATTATTCCGATAGAAAGTCGTTTCTAGGAAAAACTCACCCACTTTTCTTCTGCACTGCTTGTTGTTGGACATGAATCTCACCGCTTCTGGCTTCTGTTGAAGATCTTTGTGTTTTTCCAACCACTCCTCCAAATAGAGTAGAGGCTGAGAAACACTTTCACTTTTGGGAAACCGATTCGACTCTTTGAATCGACTCTTTGAACCGACACTTCTGACGAGTTGGAAAGGGAATAATTTTAATCGCACTCCGTCAAGTTCACTTTAATGATCAAGAACTAAAAGAGAAAGTGCTGTGATTAATAACAGCATGTAGTGGAGATGTTGTGGAGAGGAAAATTAGCCTTTTTCTCAATTTACAAACTGCTCCATCCTGAACTCCATACTGTGTCCCACTGGTGCCGAATGTGAAAGTGGGTCCTGAAAAAAGGTTTCTTCTCAAATCCTTTCAAGATTTTTATGCCCTTACTTTTAGATTCTCACTTCATAAGTGATCTTACCATCATAAGTCCCAGTGTCCTCAAAAGAGTACCTCTTAATTAACAGCCAACATCCAATTTTTTGGTACTATCGATAAAACTTGTTAAATGTGTCATATTAAATTATAAATGTTATTAAACATGTAAAAGCAAGATTTGAACATACATTTTAATGAGGTTTTGTGTCTGTTCTACTTTTATGTCTGAGTCCACTGTAGAACGTGTTGACTGAGTTTGACATCATCTTGTATTTCTACTAATCAGACACACACAAACACCAAAGAAAGTAAATAATGAAACAAAGCTTCTGCAGAAGTCAGTTCCCCCACAGCCCCAGCAGTCTGTGCTTCCAGCATCTGCAATCAAATTACAAACAGCCAAACACTCCACCATGATGATACCACGTGGTCATGCAACTTACTGGATTACAGTGGCCAGAGAACTGTGATGAAGCAGTACAACTTTATTTCACTTTAAAGGAAACAACTGGACTTTGAACATCAATTTTCTCACAAAAAAAAACCCTATAGAAACCAGAGTACAGCCTAAGAAGGACTAAGTATGGTGTATGGTGTCAATTTCACATCATGAATATTGTGGTAATAAAAAACATGACAAACGTGTATCATATAATTAAAAACAAAGATTTACAAACTCAGTATTTTAATTAACTTTTATTTTAAGCTTCAGTATTCTTTGTCCTTATTTCCAAATTTTTTTTGCTGCACAAGAACAATTTCAGTTTCCTTTGGTCTACTGGTTCAAACCAGACAAAATTCACCTACTAAAACATGTTATTAAAACTTACTGACTGTGTAAAAGGAGCTGTCAGGTTAGAATCAGGGGAGAAAGAGAGAATTTAAACTTGCCCATGGCCTGCATGAGTCTCTTCATAATTATTATAAGCATAAACAGACTTGGAAATGAGGTTAAAACTGAAGCATGAATATAAATTGAGTAAAAAAAAAAGATCATAATTTACTAAAGCAAACTTCAGCAGAATTGAAAAAAAGAAAAGTTATTTTTATCATCAGCAGTGTGTCAGTCAGGTTAGATCTCTCAGGATTTTGTGTCCTTATGATAACTTCTGTGTCTGATTCTGAACTGACTTCCTGTTCTCCTAGACACAGAACAAACCATGTTATTACCCTAAACATAAACAATACTTTCATTCTGGCAAACTAACCTTCAAAGTCCTTCCTTCTGCAAATAAACAAATTTATCCTTGCATAAGTTTTTCCAGTTTCTGTTTTATAGTCCTTCAGTATAAAAGGCCTCGGGGTCCCAGGAACATTAATGACCTCTGAGCCATCAGGGTACAGAAGTACATACTGTAGGGTCCTTTTGAATCCACAGTAAGGACAATACATTTGTACACTTTTAATGTGCTTCTATATTTGTTAATGTGTTTTGCACTTTTCAATACAATAGCTAAAGCTTAAATTATGACAGTAATCTAATTTAATTAGTTTATTTTTTCAGTTGCAATCAGCATTGTTATATCCTATTAATGTTTTAGTTATTTTACCGTTGAATTATCTGATGTCACAACGAGGGGAATCAGCATTTTTATGTGTTGGATGGTAGAAGAGTCTTTTATCTAGTGAAACTATCGGTTCTTTTCTAAAAAATTGACAATTTCTATACTTTTTAACCTTAAATGCTTCACTGTGTCTGTACTTCTGCAGAGATGTAGGATGATTTTGAAGTTGAAGGAGAAAATGAGTTGGGAGTTTTTCGACATACACTAACTGCCTTAAACTGGAATACACATTGTTGATGCAGAGCTCGACAAGATGAGCATTTGAGGTTAAAAGCATAAACATTTTTTTTTTATGCTTTTATCGATGTTTTATTTATTTTTACCAATTTTAGAAGTTCAAACTCGGGGCACCATAGAAGTCCACAATATATACAGAAATCCTGAAATGTTTTCCTGAAAAAAACTATTTCTTTACAACTGAAGAAAGAAAGACATGAATATCTTGGATGACATGGGGGTGTCTGTTATCTGTAAATCTGTTATCTATTATCTGTAAATTGTTCTGGATGTGAACTTCTCCTTTAAGGGTGAAAGATTTAGTCCCCATACATTTTAATGTTCATGTGTTTATACAGGTTGGGAAAGTGACCTTTCTTCTCTAATACTTCTCTTGCATCTGATCCCACCTTCTGCCCAAGGCCAGAAAAGATCAGGAAAGGTGTCTGCCTCTCAAGCAGAGAAGCACCTTGTTGTCTTCAAGAAGGTTTGTTTGTTATTTGTTTGTTTGCTTTTTCTGTTTATTATTTAACATATTGGTGATGGTTCTTTTTAATTTGCATGGTTTTCTCAGAGTGGAACAAACATTGAGGAGCATTTGTGAGAAATCACAGCTATTGCTAAGCCCTACCTCCTGGCCGTGGGACCTCAGAAGAATTCAGTTCACCAGTACTTCATCGTTCTTGATCAGCCATTCCATGCTAGTCAACCTTTTCTCTTGGTGACTTTGAGGAGTTGATTAAGGCACACTTTGTTTTTGGCTCCTCTTACAACATTACAAGCCTCTTACAAGCCTCGCCTTTAAGATGCTGCCTCAGAAGCAACACTACGATCTCTTAGGGCACTATATCCATGGTCGTCTACGACTGAAGGAGGCCTACTACTACAACATTATGCTACACAACATGTACACTTTCATTCAGACCACTGTGTACAACATAGATGTTGGCAAAGTGAAAGAGAGTTCTCGTGTTGCTGAGGTCAGAGCAAGGCTGCTTAGCTCAGTACCATAAGTTATTCTGCCCTCATGAAGTGTTTTGTTCAAGTTACTTGGTTTAAAATTGCTTCTTAGGCACTTCAGATTAGTTCATGGTTTTGTACCTGGAAAGTTATTTTTGAGATTCAGAGTCAGGCCCAGGATGCTGCTTTGCTCCGTCTGTCTCCACATGACATTGCTAATAAAAGGAAAACAGAAAGTTCAATTGAAAATGAGAAAAATCTAGTTTAATTCGGAAGCCAAACGAAAGAGACTTTTTTCAGAGAAATGGGGAACTGATGAACCAACTGAAATAGTGCTCAGCACAAGATTTGATAGCAGGAGAAATAAAACCACTGAAACATTTTATCAAGTTGTTGTAACAGATAAATTTGATTATACAGTGGAACCCGGTTATCTCGCCCTCGGTTACCTCGACAACCCTATTAAGTCGACGTTTTTGAAGTGGAACCGCCAAATTCTTGCTTTTTCTAAGCATTTTTTATCGGTTATGTCGACTTTTTTTATGTCGCGGAACCCTAATATCTCGAGCACAAGGGGGGGAAAATTAGAAATTTTAACGTCAATTATCTCGATCAGCACTGTGCAGACGCAGAAGAACTCGCGAAAGTGGCTGAAAAATCAAGCCTTACAGATACTAGAGGTGTTGTATTGTATACTGGTGAATCTCTGCTGTTAGTAAGTGCACATATGCATTTTTTTTGTTAAATGTTATGCGATAAACCAAGCGCGCGGGCGAGCAGGGTAAGGAGCACGGCTCTCTCGGTAAGGAGCGACGCGCGTGCGCTCGGTAAGGAGTTGAAGGCGGGAGCTTCAAAGAAAGCGGCCGAGAAAGCACCTGCCACGCCCCCTTCGGCCGTTCACGTTTGAGACTTTTCTGTCCCTTGTTTTTGGTTTCGGGTTCGGTTTTGGATCTTCCAGGTTTTTCCGCTTCAGCATGTGCCGTCGGTCGCGGTATTTTTTAATTTCCATATTTTTCTATTTACAATCTCTCTCTCTCTCTCTCTCTCTCTCTCTCTCTCTCTCTCGGCTTATCTCCCCCTCGGTAAGTTTTTTCGGACACTTTGCTTTGTGTGTTTGTGCGGATTACTTCAGCCTGATGGTCATAAGTTTTCAGAAACTTAGTTACTGTTTTTTTTTCTTTTTTTTCCACATGTGGACTAAATGTGAGACGGCATTGTGCAGACGCTGTTTTTTTTTTTTGAGCGATCTGTGTGTTTATAATGGAGAATATAATAAAGGTTTGTATGGAGAATGGACGGTGGTTTGTATTGTATACTGGTAAATCTCTGCTGTTAGTAGGTGCACTTATGCCTTTTGTTGTTTACAAACGTATGTAAATTTTTATAGCATGCCTTCATCAAACAAATCGCGGCTGTTGTGTAAAAAACCCTTCAAAAACACGTGCATGTACATTCTCATTTATTAACGCACATCATGTACATAAAGAAATTTCAAGCATGTTAATATATTGCCGCCATTTTGTTTTCGTTTATCTCGATCATCGGTTACCTCGATGCTTTTTGGCGACCCCCTACGACATCGACATAACCGGGTTCCACTGTATTCCCATTTTAGAAACACTAAAGTCAATTCTAAGAACATCTGAAATGCATGATCTGCACTGTGAAAGGTTACTAGATGACTCTACACTATTTCATTTTTATGGCGTTAAACGGGTGTGTTTGTTAAATACACTCAGGTATTTCAACACGGCAGATAATTCTGCTGTGGATATAATGCACAACATTTTAGAAGGTGTCGCTCAGCTGGAGGTAAAACTTGTTCTGCAGTACATTCAGCATCATATTTTAAATGTTGATGATCTTGCTGGTAGAATACATGCTTTTGATTATGGATACAATCAACAGAGGAACCGTCCTCCAATCGTCAAATTGTTTGGTGGAAGCAAAGATTTGGGTTTAACTGACACCCAGTCATGATGCTTGTTGTGCAACATGCCTCTGTTATTTGGTGATTTAGTGCAGAGATGATAAACACTGGTATCTTTTGCTTTTACTTCTGCAGATTGTTAACATTGTATTTTCACCAGCCCTAACTGAAGGCATGACCATTTATCTTAATTTAATATTTAATCCAAAAAAAGATTTCTAGAAACAAATCTGTTGTCAAAGCATCACATAATGATACATTACCCACAGTGTATAAGAAACATTGGAACAATCCTGCACATGTGGTGTATGTTATGAAGCTAAACACTAATTATTTCAAACACAATTAAAAAGCTTCAAAAACATCACCAAAAAGCACCAGAGTTGTTTGGCAATGCACTGGGGGTCTTTTAGCCAGTACAGATTGACTCTTGGTGCAGGGAAGATGGTGGAACTCAGTGGACTTAAAGGTGGCATTGACATGCTTCCAAACTAGGAGTGGAAATATCAGAACTTATCTATTCTGTAAAGTGGATCAAACATCATGGTACAGAGCATCACCCTGACTTTATTATCTGTACAGAAGCAGCATGTGAGATGCCAGTGTTTTGTAAGATCAGGACTATTGCTGTGAAAGATGTGCTGTTATGTGGAACACTGATGAAAACACTCTGTTTTGATGATCATTAGCACACATTTACAGTCAGACTGCATCCAGACTGAGTTTTAAAGATAGTGAATGTTAATGATCTGTTATTTCAAACAATTTGATGTTCAAATGAAATATGTACAACAGATTCTGTACTGTATATAGTGCACTAGTGCCATTTTATGAAGATATGATGTTTTTTGTGCATGTTTTTAAACCTGACATTGTCTTAATAAATGTTTTAAATAGGATGTTAAAGTTGTTTTTTGTTCTGTTCTATTCAATGTATTCAATGTAAAAAAAAAAAAAAAAACTCTGAGATGATTTTACATTGTAGCAGAGAAAATTAGTCAAACCACAGAGTGAAATATTGACACTTACTGAAGTTATTTGATCCCCAAATAGGTTTTAAAATTCTACTCACTGAGTGGGATTTTTTCAGTAATAAAAATTTAATAAACTCTACAAAAGTAAAATATTAACAATAATTGGTGTTAATTTCCCCTCAGTGTTAAATTGTGGTGACACTATTAAGAGTTAATTTCCTTCAGTGTTAAATGGTAGTAACTCTATTCAGTGTTGAGCAGTGTTACATTTTTACTCCACACAGAGTTCATTTTACTCTGAACATTCAACACTGTCAAGAGTCATTTTATCACCGATTCTGAGTGGGACAAAATACAAAATACTACTCGAGTCCAGTGTTACATTTAACTCTTAAAGAGTTATTTTAACACTGCAAAATTTACTGTGAACCCTTTTCTCCTTACCTAAACACTTTCCCTCATTATGTTTTTTAGATAGTTGGCTGGATAGAAAATAGATAAATATATTAGATAGATTTTATAGACATTTGAGATTAAATAAAAATCTGAAATTCAGCGATTTTTGTAGTAGTAAAATGCCGCCATCTGGTGGTAACATGAGACATTGCAGTAGTATTAATTTGCAGCAGCACATTTTATTTAATTTAATAAATTATATATTTCTGAAGAAAAATAAGTATATTCTTTTATTATTTTGATGTATTTAAACTTTTGAAACACACTTACAAATGTCTAAAAGTAACTATGGTGTTTGAATCTATAAAAATCAACTTGTCTCCGGGGGGGGTATTTTTGCTATGTTTCCACACGGACGGGTTTACTTGTCGGACCTGCGCTTCATGGCAGATTTTAGTGCTGATTTGAGACTTGGCGCATCAGAAAAATCAAATGTTTAGTGTTTATTTTTTCGGTGGATTTATTTTTTACATATCCGACTAAAGAAAGAACGTCGTAAATAAATTAGTGTTGCGTTTAAAGTTTTAATGTCGTAAAATAAATTTTTTTGAGTTCTCAGTGAATCATGAATAATTAAGCAAATAATAAAATTTAAATTAATGTAATCGTTGTTATTATTATGATTTTTTTATTTCTATTATGATTTGTCAAACGAGCAAATGAATATTGAATTAAATAAAAGAGTAACAGAATTTAATAAATATTTATTTGTGTTTGTTTTATTTATTTATTTTAATTTTGTTTTTAATTGAAAGTAATTAAAAGTGTGTGATTCTTTGGTGGTTTATCTTTCGTTTTCATATATTTATATATTCCTAATAAATATGAATGACTTCTCAGTAAATCATAAATAATGTATATAATATTGATGCCTGTAATTTATAGTTACTGTATGTGTTGAATTGGTTGTTCTCTGATATATAAGTAGTTACTGATACATTGATTGATGATTACATTTAATAAATACATTTGAGTAATCAGAGACTTCTTTATTTTGGTCAATTTTATATATTTTTCAATTATTCAATTATTTTATTATAGTATTTTTATTATTAAAATATACTTTGAGTAATTACACTTTTACTTTTATATTAAAATTAATATATATATATATATATATATATATATAATATATATATATATATATATATAATATATATATATATATATTATTTAGTATTTTATTTATTTATGTTTATTATTTGATGTATAAAAATAACCTTAATATATTATTGTCAATAAGTATAAATAGAATATATATTAAATAGAATATAGAATATATAATAGAAACAATGATTTCATTAATTGTTTTTTTTTATTATTTGCTTAATTATTCATGATTCACTGAGAACTCGACCAATTTTTATTAAACATAGATATAAAAAGGGCGAAATTAAAACATTAAATGCAACACAAATTAATTCACGACGTCCTTTATTTAGTCGGATATTTGAAAATAAATCCACAGTAAAATAAAAACTAAATATTTGTTTTTACTGATGTGCCAAGTCTCAAATCAAAACTAAAATTTGCCATGAAGCGCAGGTCCGACAAGTAAAAACCGTCCGTGTGGAAACAGAGCAAAATGCTAAAAGTACCGCTCGACGACAAGTTGCAATGTCTTATATCACCACTAGATGGTAGCATTTTACTAATACAAAAAGTTTTTAGATAGATAGATAGATAGATAGATAGATAGATAGATAGATAGATAGATAGATAGATAGATAGATAGATAGATAGAAAATGTAGATTCAGGTAATGGTTATAATAAAATGTTATTAAAAATAAAACAAATTAATGTATTTCAAAAAGTTATTTATTATTAGATTATTAATAATATACTAAGAATTCGTCTGTTTATTAAAATAAATATAACAAAAGTGAAATTAAATCCTTCAGATATATATATATATATATATATATATATATATATATATATATATATATATATATATATATATATATAATATATATATATAATATATATATATATAATATATATATATAATATATATATATATATAATATATATATATAATATATATATATATATATATATATATATATATATATATATATATATAATATATATATATATAATATATATATATAATATATATATATATTTATTTATTTTAAAATAAATTCTTATTATATAAACGTGTGTGTGTACAAACACACACACACAAAACACACACACACACACACACACACACACACACACACACACACACACACACACACTTCAGGATAAACCAAAGAATCACACACTTTTAATTATTTTCACTTAAAAACAAAACAAAATTATATAAAACAAAGACAAAGGAATATTTATTGAATTACTTGTTACTGTTGGTTTCTTTATTTATATAATTTTCCAGATTAAGCATTGTATAACTTCATATAAAAATGTAAATACCATCGTTTCATTTTATATATTTATTTGCTCGTTTGACAAATCAAAATAAATATTTTATTTTTTTATTTTATTTTTTTATGTTTTGTAAAATGTAACCATCCTTATAGAAATATAAAAGAAAAACATAATTTATCTAGTATCTAATAATGTTATACATAGATAAAAATAGGATAGTTATTATAAAATAGTTAAAATAAAATAAAATATAGAATATATAATAGAAACCAGTATTTCATTAATTTTATTTTATTTTTTTATTTTATTTGCTTAATTATTCATGATTCACTGAGAATAATAATTTTTATTAAACATAGATATAAAAGCGAAATTAAAACTTTAACACAACACAAGTTTATTCATGACGTCCTTTTTTAATCGGATATTAAAAAATAAATCCACAGAAAAATAAACACAATGTTTGTTTTACTGATGCGCCAAGTCTCAAATCAACACACACAACACACACACGCAGGTCCGACAAGTAAAACCGTCCGTGTGGAAACAGAGCAAAATGAAAAGTACCGCTCGACGACAAGTTGCAATGTCTTATATTACCACTAGATGATAGCATTTTACTAATACAAAAAAAGTTTTTAGATAGATAGATAGATAGATAGATAGATAGATAGATAGATAGATAGATAGATAGATAGATAGATAGATAGATAGAAAATGTAGATTCAGGTAATGGTTATAATAAAATGTTATTAAAAAATAAAACAAATTAATTTTATTTAAAAAGGTATTTATTATTAGATTATTAATAATATACTAAGAATTCGTCTGTTTATTAAAATAAATATAACAAAAAGTGAAATTAAATCCTTCAGATATATATATATATATATTATATATATATATATATATATATATATATATATATATATATATATATATATATATATATATATATATATATATATATATATATATATATATATATATATATATATATATATATATATATATATATATATATATATATATATATATATATATATATATATATATATATATATATATATATATATATATATATATATATATATATATATATATATATATATATATATATATATATATATATATATATATATATATATATATATATATATATATATATATATATATATATATATATATATATATATATATATATATATATATATATATATATATATATATATATATATATATATAAATATAAAGACAAAGGAATATTTATTGAATTACTTGTTACTGTTGGTTTCTTTATTTATATAATTTTCCAGATTAAGCATTGTATAACTTCATATAAAATTTAAATACCATTGTTTCATTTGATATAATATTTATTTGCTCGTTGTCAAATCAAAATAAATATTTTCCATTTTTTTCTATTTTCCATTTTTTTCTATGTTTTGTAAAATGTAACCATCCTTATAGAAATATAAAAAGAAAAAACATAATTTATCTAGTATCTAATAATGTTATACATAGATAAAAATAGGATAGTTATTATAAAATAGTTAAAATAAAATAAAATATAGAATATATAATAGAAACCAGTATTTCATTAATTTTTATTTTATTTGCTTAATTATTCATGATTTGCTGAGATCCATTTTTAGAAATAGAAAAAGGGCGAAATTAAAACTTTTAACACAACACAAGTTTATTCATGACGTCCTTTCTTTAATCGGATATTAAAAAAAATAAATCCACAGAAAAATAAACACAATGTTTGTTTTTACTGATGCGCCAAGTCTCAAATCAGCACTGAAATCTTACGTAAAGCGCAGGTCCGACAAGTAAAAACCGTCCGTGTGGAAACAACAAAATAAAACAAAGTATTGATAAGTTGATTTATATAGATTCAAACACCACAATTATTTTAAAACATTTATAAGTGTATTTTAAAAGGTTTAATACATTATATTAAGGAAAAATATATTCATTTTTGTTTATGAATTTATTATTTATTTTAATTAAATAAAATGTGCTGCTGGACTTCAATGCTACTGCAATGTCTTATTTAACCACTAGATGGTAGCATTTTATTATTACACTTAAAATTACACTTAAAGTGTACAAAAGTTCAAGTAAGTTTGCCAAAAAGTTTTCAATCAATCATTTAATCAATCAATCAATCTATCTATCTATCTATCTATCTATCTATCTATCTATCTATCTATCTATCTATCTATCTATCTATCTATCAATTTAACTTTTATTAATAATTTATCTATTCATTTAATAGGACTTTTCTTTTTTATTTATTTATTTATATATAATAAATCAATATTATTTATATAATTTATTAATAAATCAATTAATCAGTGGTGCTGACGTCATTGTATGGAGATCACAAGGTCCATTGTGATTTTCCATTTGGTAAGTAGAACAGTTCATTATTATAGATGGGAACAATCCTTAAATTTACGGAACAAAAATTGTTCAATCAGATGTAGATCAGGTTATGTCATCTGCCAACACTGATGAAAAAATTGGTAAAAATGTAAGGAGTTCAATTCTGAATTCTAAATCATTTTTTTTCTCTCATCAAGTCCTTCAGATTTGCCAGCTTTCAACATTTCTGTTTTATTTTAATTTAAAATTCAGGACTTGCCCATCTTTCCAGACTCCCAATCAGGCAAGCAGGAAAACTTTTCATGTCTGCTTTAAAAGTCTGTCCACTAAACAAAAATAAAAGACATAGTGGTGTCACTGGATAGGCAGTGGGGACAGTCTGTCATGAAAAGCAGAAACGCTGGGCATATAATTGACTCTGCCTCAGACAGCTAAGTAAAAATGCTGTTTTTTACGTGTTATTTAAAGTGTAACTGAAAGCCTGTTTGTCACATAGTGAATATTATAGACTAAAACACTCAACCTTGTTTCTCTCTCTTCCCCGTGTTCTCCAACTTTTCTCTCTCCTTCCTCCTCTACTACTTTTACAGCTTGTTCATACTTCACACTCTTCTCCTCCTCCACCTTCACTGCCATGTTCTAGGTCTTTGCAACAGAGGAGGGAAAGGACAAAAAAAACCTTAATTGGTTCACTGGCACCTTCTGCCACCACTGTCTCTCCTCCATCGTTTATCACCACAGATCTCTCCCTGCCACAGTCTTGTTCTCCAACTGCTCCATCTTCCACCTCCCAGTCCTTGAGTCAGGAGGGGTCATATGTGAAGAAGGGAAGAAAAGGTAAGTTTTTTGGCAGTGGTGTACTTTAATCTACACTATTCATAAATTTGCTCTCAGACAAAGCTGACTTCCCAAATGAGATTTATTCGGGTCATCAGGTTATTGGTAGCCAATAAACAGTTTTTTTGTTCTTTTTAGTTATTCAGCTGTGTTTATGTGTTCAGTGTCCAAGGGCTGTGGTTATTGTCAATCACTGACTTAAGCTAAGAGGCTTTGGGAAACCTGGCCCAGTACATTTTGCTTGATTGACAAAAAGCAGGGACAAAGTCATTTGGACACAAATGGACAGGACCACAGATCACCTCACAAGTGAAATGATAACTACACTGTAAAAAAAACAACTTACTAAAAGTTATCTAAATAAAATGTAAAAAGTAAACTGAACTAAAATAATTTTATTTGAAATGCTCAGAAATAATACTTAGTTTATTCAACAAATATGTTGCTTCAATGTTGAAAACTGTACAATACTAAAAATGTTTTGTTGAACTTACATTAAAATGTAAATGTTTTGCGTTAAAGCGTGCGTTTCTTGTTGGCGCGTGCACATTAAGAACGTGGAGCGCATGGCAATTTGAGACTTCAACTGTGGGGGTTCCTGAAACGGCGGCATCACGCCATATTAATCCACTTGTTTCTGCTGAGTCACAGGTAAGTGTCAATCATTTTCATAATCGAATAACTTATATTTTTCATTTAATATGTGATGTGCTACCAAGCTAACTCCCTAATCTCTTTTACCAGTGTATTGTTGATGTGAAGAAGCGTGCTGGTTCAAAGCAGTCCAGCATTTCTGCTGAATCATACGTAAGTTATGATTAATCATTTTTTAATTATCATCTTATTTAACGTCATAATTTTTTATGTGTAAGCTTTGATGTGGGTGTCCCAAAATAACTATTTATTTGAATTTAGCTGCTTGTTACTGATTCCGCGTGGTTATGTTAGTTTTAAACATCATTTAGAGTTTTGAATGCTTGGATTTGAAACAAATAGCGAGTCATTTGTTTATTGGAAAAAAAATCCACAAGTAACGCAATGAGTTCAACGTGACGTTTGCTAGTCATATGCATTTGCAACACAAGGAATATAACTTTGGATTGTGTCGTTGGCTATCCAGACCAACTTAGCTCAAGACCGTTAGCTAGCTTGAAATTACATTGAAAAAGTGTGAAATTGCTGAAACAAATGTTTTTGCAAATTATTAGTTCACTAATGAAAGAAAAATATGGACGTAATGCAATGCAAATATTGTAAATTTTTTAATCCTGATACAGAGGTCTTAGTAAAGCATTACAGGCTTCATCATGGATGAGGTCACAAAGGGGCAAACTGGCCCTGCCTATACTCAGACTGTGTCTGCTCAAGACGTGTCTGGCAAGTGGCCCTTTTCAAACTTTATTTCTAATTTGGTAGCACGCTTAGCATTTGTTCATTTTGTTTGCACATTATACAAATAATAAAGCTGCAAGCACCACCATTGCACGGGCACTAATAACAATTAGTAATTACGTTTACATGGCAATTAATGCCCCCTCCTATCACTTATACTCCTAGGACACTGACCCTGAAGACCACAGCTCCAGAGGTGTAAAGATCGGAGTCATCACTAATCCAATAATCCTGGAAGAGGCCATTGTTCTACAGGATATTCCAGATCTGCCAGAAACCTTTGCTTACTTGTTCGGTCTTTTGTATGCACTCAATATGGAATACCCAAAAGAACTGAAATATACTTTTAAATTCATTCAGAAAATCTTCATGGATCTTGGCGGGTACCTGCTCCAGTCACTAAAATTAAAACTGTTGTAGTTGATGATTTTGCAGATGTCACTGAAGCTATGGCAAATGGGACAATGATTGTTGCAATTATACTTTAGTAATTAAGTATTTACAAAAACATTCTTCTTTATAACAATGTATTATTCCATTTAAACTTTGCAGCCTTGAGGAATACTGAAGTTTTGAGGTTGTTTTTTTTGTTTTTATCTGGCTGTACTGGTACAAGTGAACTATTTTTTCTGATACACTGTTACATATCATACTGTACTTTACCAAGTGTTTAGGTTTATTCAGATGCAGTGTAAATGTATCCTCAATGTTGATTTGCCAAAATAATACAAAATGCTATATACAACGCTTGAACCTTGAATCTTTGAGGTTTACTCTGATGCTTTTAGTAATGTCTGTTTTAGATTTTTATGTACTTTGGTAATCAGTTGAATAAGAATACTTTATACACTGTTTGACTGGAGTGTGGTTAGAGGTTTTGCTCAGATGCTTTGACTTTTGTCTGTTTTGGGTTTTTAGACAAAATATTACTTGGTTTTTGGAAGCTCGTCTTTCATTTTATGTTGAAACAATTCAGTATTTCAATCATCTGCACTTGTGATTGCTTGTGACCTTACAGTTATGATCATATTATTGTAAACATTGTTTTATTGATCTGGGTTTTAAATAAATGTATTTTTGCTAGGAGCCTCCTGGAGACAGCTACAGAGCCATCACCAGCACACTGAAGGCTCTTATGAAAGGCAATAGTCTGACTTTCCAGAAGAGCAGTTGGTATGGTGATGATCTCTGTCCTGCTGCCTGGGACTACGTATTCAGCATGGACCTTCTCTGTGCACCACTGGGCTGGATTTGGACCATCTCCCATGTTATACAGTACTGAATGTGAAACTGCTTCAACTTGTTTAATTCTCATCTTTCTAGATTTTTAAACATTAGATCAATTGCAAACCGGCAAATGTGAGTCATATGAGACAGTGTTTGTCCCAAATACTGCAAATTTTCTATTTTTGTTGCATAAACTTACAATTGATGGTATTCTATTACTGCCACAAAAACACTGTGTCCAATTTTTTATTTATCAGAAAAAGTGTGTGGCTCATCTTGAATACTTGCTAAACAACACAAACAGAGGAAACACAGTTCAGAAACGTCTCTGTAGCAGCAATTTTCAGGCTACTTGGTAAGTTTCCTGTAAATCCTGTTTTAAAGCATTCTCTCACATTATTTCTGGATTATATTGTTTTCTTAATGTTCTTTTTATCTCAAATAACAAATGTTAAGAGAATGTCAGCATCAGTAACCTGGTGAAACATAACTGATTGACAAAAGGTATCATTAAAGGATCAATTAAACAAGTCCTTTATCAATCATCTTTATTCTCTGATGTTTAGTTCTCTATCAACAGGAAAGTGCTTCAGCAAGTCCTAATTTTATGATGGATTTGTCAGATTTTTTTCATCATTTTAGATTGATCTGGCACAGAAAAAGTGAGCTTTAAAATGTGGAAAAAATCACAAATGTTTAGCTGTAAGTGTGACAGATCAGTTCTTCTGTTCTCATAAAGTCAAGAAAAATTTTACATTAACATTTCTTTTTCTTTACAGCATCCTATGTTTTGATTTCACATGTTTTGTGGATGCCCTTAAGAATAATTTATCCTTCTGGCACTCAAAGTCAGATGGTTTCCTGACCAATCAATGACTGAGTGCATCTTAGAACTAGAAAAACATTAAATAATGTTTAATAGATTTTTATTTTTGTACATAAATAAATAAAATACATAATAGATCTGCACAGTGTTATTGATTGTCTCTTTACAGTTTCGGTCGTGCGTTTCACACCCAATCATCTGCCTTCAGTCCCAATCATCCTCTTAAGAACATCAATATGATGCCACAGCTGTAGAAACCATCATTATTATACAGCATATAATACATGCAGTATAACAGAGCATACAGATTCTGTGCATTTTCCTGCATTACAGTTTTCCTGTGTTTTGAAATTAAGTCACATTGTGTGTTTTGTACAGATTCTACAAAGAAAATGCAAATTAAATGGCTGAAAACACTTTGTTGTGATCTGTTTGACCTTTATATAATGTCCTTTATACTGAAAAACCTTTAAAATGAGCGTGTTAATACACATTAACCCAAATTCATTTAACAGCACTAATATTATTAATGCACAATTAATGCAGCACGCATTTCTCATTTTATTAAAATTTAAAAACCTTTAACGCAACACATTTATTCACAACGTCCTTTCCTTTACTCAGATAGTTATATTTTTATCATACTGAACAAACACTTAAATCTTGGAGAGGTTTTCTATACGAACTACGGTGCCCATGGGGTCTTTTCTGATCAGGAAGAATCACAGCACACAGAATGACATATGTTCTTATTCAGTTTAATGCAGATAACAGACAAGTATATATACACACACTGGAAAAAACCTGACCTAAAACTGTTCCTGATTGGGTAAGAAGACGTAGTAACCAGAGATATGTGAGCCCACACAAAGACATTCCATGTACCTTACATACTCACATGGTAAAGATCCTATAGACACTGAACAGACAACATAAGAATGTGTTTAGAGAACCAGTGTGAGGCTCATTTTAATACTAACAGATATCAAAAAATAGAGTCCCAAAGCTTTAGAAATGGCTTTATAACCTTTTCCAGACTGATACTTTCTCATTTGTTTCTGAATTTCTTTGGATCTTGGCATGATGTTTTGCTTTTGAGGATCTTTTGGTCAACTTCACTTTGTCAGGCAGGTCCTATTTAAGAGATTTCTTGATTGCTAACAGGTGTGGCAGTAATCAGGCCTGGGTGTGGTGAGAGAAATTGAAATATTTCACACAGGGCCATGTTGTTTTGGGTTTTGTTTTCCTCAATAATAAAAATAAAAATAAAATATTAAAAACTGCATGTTGTGTTCATTTGTGTATCGTTTACTAATATTTAAATTAGTTTGATGATCTGAAACATTAAAGTGTGACAAACATGCATAAAAAATCATGATCAAAATCACTTTTCACACCACTATATATATATATATATATATATATATATATATATATATATATATATATATATATATATATATATATATATATATAAGAGGATGAGGAGAAACTAATTATGGAGCAACCAACAGGCCAACAGCAACACTGAAGGAACTACAGGAATTTCTGGCAGGTGCTTCACTTACATACTAAGATACTGTATTCTGTACAAGTCTGGGCTGTTACAAGAAAGATTCTTTACAAAGAACAATATGCAAGCCTGTCTGTCTTCTTCTTTCTTCTTCTTCAGCTGCTCCTATTAGTGGTCACCACAGTGGATCATCTTTCAAACCAACCACCTGCATGTCTTCTTTACCACATCCATAAACCTTCTCCTTAGCCTTTCTTTTTCCTCCTTAACCTTCTCCAATATACCCCATGCTTCTACCAACATACATGACACACACACACACACACACACACACACACACACACCAATATCTTAAAACCCAAAGGTGAATGAGAGATCTCAAAGTGACCTACCTAGTAGCTCAACTCAGAGCCTAATCAAAAAGCCCCACACTGTGGCAGAGACATTAATGCCCCTGCCTGCAAAGCCGCTGTCAACAAGATGCTCGGCCCTGACGCAGTTAAAGAAATAGCTAAAGTTCCTCTCAGATTACACAATTACCATGCATATTGATGAAACTGAAAACAGAGAGACACCGAGAGCTGCTGAGCGAAAGCTTTGTAAGTGTGTGTTGAGTACATGTGTATTATCTAGCAAATCTAAGTTCCTTACCATCTCTCTCTCTCTCTCTCTCTCTCAGGATACCCAGAAGGACAAATGAAATGGGAGATGCTTCCAGAATAAACAGAATTGATGTTTATGCCATCAGGCACAATATTATTGGACCTCCGCAGAATCCAAACCGAAGTTTGTCTTCAAAGCGGATGCTGTTACAGAACCACTGTGAACGAGTGTGTGAACGAGTGTGTGAGCGAGTGTGTGACTGAGTGTGTGAACAAGTTTGTGAATGAACGTGTTAGAGATCACACAGTATGTTCCTTATCTTTCTTTGTAATTATTGTTGTTCCTGTCAGGATCATTGGGAACAGACTTTAGAGTCCAGACATGTACTGTAAGTATCTCCTCAAAAGCACATGCTGTTACAGAACCTCACTGAACGAGTGTGTGAACGAGTGTGTTAGATCTCATTCAGCTAATGAACATGTAATCGTGTATCATTTCATCACGTGAATTTACGTTTGATTCTTTGTGAAATGCTGCTTTTGTCTAAGTTACAGATGTTACATGTTTGTTTCACATGAAAATACAGTGATCTGATATGTGAATAATGATGTGGCTGCATTCTGAACACTTGGTGCTTCTTGTTCCTGCTGTTAAAATGTGTGACGTATTTCTTGTTGTTTTTTAGATTCTTTATATGAGGTGTATGGTTCAACCACCTCCAAACCTTCACCATCGCCTAAAGATGAAATAACACAAAATGATTTCTCACATTTTTTAATCAGATTTTAAAACAATAACAACAACAAACATAAAATAAACCCTGTGTCTCTGTTTGTATTACTCCCCATTCTAATGGACCCACTGCATGGAGTTTACTGGGTGGCACCTGGAACTTCAGAACTTCCGGAAGATGCACAGGCTAAAACTCAGACAGACAGACACACACACACACACACACACACACACACACACACACACACACACACACACGCACACAAAGACACAGACATACCTCACATCACCTATAGATCAAACCACATAAAAAATAATCTCCAAATGTTTAATCAGATTTTAAAATAATAATAACAAAAATACAAATAAACCCTGTGCCTCACTAATATATACATCATTTTGAAATATATTTGTACTTTAGTGTGTTTGCATCTATTATATTTTATTATTTGACATTTTTGTAGATTTTCTGAATTTAAATGAAATGTTTTATTGTTCATATAACAGTGACTTGTGAATTATTCTGTTAACCCGCATCATCTTCTGTGTTTCCTGTCCAGAGTAAAACAACCTATGTATTCACAATTCAAGTTTCAGTGACACGTCACATAACGTCACAGTTAATATGTTTAACCAATGATATTTGCATGAATCATGAATATGTTTGGGTTATTGAAAACAAAGATGACTATTGTCAGAGCTATTGGTTGGTCAAAATTAACAATATGGGTCACCAACATATACACACCAGCTCAAAACCAATGATGTGTTTTCTAAAAATAGCTGTTTCCTTGTTAAATCATTGTTGATAATTATTGTGAGAAATCATTAAGATGATCAGTGTTCACATAGATCAAATAGATCATGTAAACTCAGGCTACAAATCCAAACACAATTATATGAAGATGATTTTATATAGAGCTATTATTATTATTATTAATCCTATGTAGCTCTGATAACACAAACTACAGATCCCATAATGCAGCATTCAGTTACAACGCAGACCACCTGGGAACATTCCAGCATCAATCAAGTCGAGCTTCTGTTGATGTATTTAACTCTATTGTACAGTTATTGTGAAACAGCGCCTCACAGTGGCGAAGAAAAAGTTGATGCACACAGACAAAACATCAGGAGAAGCTAAAACCTGAATGCAGAGCAGAAGATACAGAAAGTAGAAGAGTTAAAGAAGAATCTGACATTTCAGCAGACGTTTTTCACCAGAGAACAATCACAAAGTGAAGCTGGTGTGAAAACAGAGGAGAAATCAGAGTCACATCAGCAGGTTATTTACTGAGGGAGAGTTTCTGAAGAGCTGCATGATGAAGCTGTGAGACGTCTGGTGTTTGACTCAGATATTTTATGGAGAGCAAAATATTTAAGTTATTTAAAGTTTAAGATAATTTTTTATAAAATGGCATAAGAGCAAATAAATCTGATTGTTTTGATTTGTTGTGATTTTAACGTTTACTTGAAAGCACAATTTTTAATGATTTGTTCAGGGTTTTTGCAGCATGTTCATATTTCTAACTTGTATAATTTTGACAGGAGATATTTTAATGGAGAGCTATTTATTTTAAGTTTAAATTTATTTACTCTGAATAATATTCCTGTTTATTCATATTTATGTTAAAAAACATTGTTTTAGTGTTTAATAAATGTTAATCCTGTTCGGCCCACCACCTAAAGTGTGCTTTGAGTTTTGGCCCCATGTGCAATTGAGTTTGACCCTGACAGAGATAAATATCATTCATTATTAATAATAACATATAATTAAAGGTAAATTAAGCAAATTTGTTATTTCAGAATTGTGTATTAAACTGGTAGCCCTTCACATTAGTCGGTGTCAAAGGTTGGTGACCCTGTTCTAGTTGATTGCAAAAATGTAAAGAGACATCCACTAGATTTAGGGCTTAAGAATTTGTTTTGTTGCCTGAGGGCAACGCTGTGCAGTAGAGGGTTAAAATAAACCATCCAGAAATCATTCAGTACCAGATTCATCTTATTTATTGTGCTGAATCTTTGACTGGGTTCATTCATTCTCCATCACACAGAACTGTGTCTATCAGCTCACACTTACACATGAACAAACTCCCACCATTTTTATAATATTCTTTCATTTCTCCTCAAGATACTCCACAGCATCCTGTTCTTAGGTCACATCCATCCAGAATTGTACGAACCAGAGAAGATCTTTGAAGATAGCGAGATATTAAGAGTACTATGGAAGCTTTCCCAGGGCCATTCAAATGTTCCTCTCAAAACACCTTTCTCCTACTTCCTGGAACTGGTCAGTGAAACAGAATCAGTTAGAATAATAAAATGACTTTTATTTCCCTCGATATTTCACTGATGTCTTTTCCCTCAGACCACAACATTGTACGGCTCAACCGATGCAGCTGCAGTGGTGCATAAGCAGATATTTCCTGATCTATTCCATAATTGTCACAAATCAGGTGGTCAATATCCTCTGATTCCCACCGTCATGTGCATCTGTGAGAGTGGCAGGTGTGGATACTACGGAGTGTCTCTGTCCTGTGGAAGTCACATCGCCAACAAGATCATGACTGCTGTTTCCTGTCTTCATGTCTGGCATCCCAAAGTGGCCTCTGTTGTGATGTCAGTGTTTCCAGATGACTCTAGAGATCCAGAACTTCCGAGTGGTGTTAGCTGTAGAGCGTACAAATTGAAGAACCTGAGCAAGGTGGAACCACCACCATGTTTCACCTGCAATCAGCTGTTTTCTACCTGAACACACAAAAAAAAATACTCCTGGTAACTGTGCTGAGACTGAAGCCAGAAGTAAATACTTGATTGCTACAAATAATATGGCCACAATTTCCAACAGCCACCAGTTACAACATTTAGTACAAACAATGACAGATTACTTTGATGGATTGATGACAGGATGTATGGAAAAAAGATCTGAGGAAAACAGAAGTCGCTACAGCATCAAACAAGTTTATGATGATGATACTATAAAAGCATTCAGTGTAAATTCACAGTGATCAGTGTTCTAGTTGTTTGGTTATTTGTTTGTTATTGTTAGTTATTTGTTATTTATTTGTTATTAATTGGTTATTTGTAAATACATTTATCTAATCGCTTTATATACTTTTTTGTTTGTTCATATAGTGTATTTCAATGTGGATAACGAGGATTTGTGCTCAACAAGACATGCACAACATGAAATAAACATTTGATCACAGTGTTCTAGTCTTGTACTTATTTGTTTGGTATTGTTATTTGTTATTTTTTTCTTCTTCTTTTGTTGTATTAACAATCATGTCCATATGTCCTCTACATCTGCCTCTTTCATACCAACTACCGCCATGACTTCCTTCACCAGATCCATAAACCTCCTCCTTGGTCTTCCTCTTTTCCTCCTTGCTGGTGTCTCCATCCTCAGCATTCTCCTACTGATATGCCCCATGTCCCTCCTCTGCACATGTCCAAACCATCTCAATCTCACCTCCCTCACCTTGTCTCCAAAATGTCCTACATGCACTGTCCCTCTAATAAACTCATTTCTAATCCTGTCCATCGTCACTCCAACGAACATCTCAACATCTTGTGCTATAGTATCCTGTCTTTTACCAATGTCATGTCTCAAATTTTATCACTTCTGCAGTAGTTCCACGATCATAAAACCTTCATCACCACAGTGTCTGATCCTTGAATCTCACACTCTTTCCTCTTTCACCATCTTATTCTTCTTTCAGTCTTCACTCTCTCCTCTTCTTCTTCACCTCCAAAACCATCCTACAGACCACCATCCGATGTTGTCTAGCTACACTGTCCCCTGCCAACACCTTACAGTCTCCAATCTCCTTCAGGTTGCATCTCCTCCATAGAACATCGTCCACCTGTGTGCACCTTCCTCCACTCTTATACATCATGGATCCTCCTTCTTCTTAAAATAAGTGTTCACCACTGCCATTTAGCAAAATCCATCCTTTTAGCAAAATCCACCACCATCTCCCCTTCCACATTCCTCTCCTTAAAACCATGTTTTACGCTGGATGCCCATCATTACACAATCCTCCACATTTATCCGGACTTGAGACCGACACTAAGAGTCAGCTGACTTGTGCAACACTAATGACTGTGTTTTCATTAAACACTGTAAACACACACACACACACACACACACACTACACTTCCACTCTGTAAGTCTATAATGTATTTAAATACTAAAGTTATAATATTTCTGTGATTTATCAGAAGTATTTAGTGTGTGATTTTAGACATTAAGGATCTCACTGACTCAAAATATCAAGAAAATAAAAAGATAATATTAATTACAAATAAGTGTTATTTATAACTGAATAATGCATAATTCTCCTTATTGTTCCTAATATTATGCTAAATGATATGTATCACTAGATGATATTGTGTAAAAGGTTTGTGAAGATAGATGATCTCTGATCATGTAAAGGTTTTATATGAGAGATTGAAAATCAGAAAACTCTTGAAGCTAGAATTAAACTTAGAAACACTGAAGTCCATCTCACCATGTCCTCAAAGCTTTGACCTCGATTGTACTCTTTGGTTCCTGGGAACTGGAGGCCATGTTCAAAGGTTCCTTAAGGTTGTTATTGGTAAGATGGAGCCTGTTACCTTCATTAGCAAACACTTTTCTATCCTCATACACCATCAGCACCAGTTCATCTTCGAGGGAGTCACAGGTGAACTCCTTAAAAACACCAATCACCTACACGTACATGTGATCTGGGAGGTAGAACTCCTGCCACTCCTCTAATATCTCAGGTTCATTTCTGTATGATGTTTCTGCCAAGGATCCGATGAGTGTGGGTGTGGATGAGTGTGTAATGGTCAGTGATGAGTGTAATGGTCAGTGATATGAGTGTGATGGTCAGTGATGAGTGTGTTATGGTCAGTGGTGAGTGTGATGGTCAGTGATGTGAGTGTGATGGTCAGTGATGAGTGTGATGGTCAGTGATGAGTGTGATGGTCAGTGATGAGTGTGATGGTCAGTGATGAGTGTGATGGTCAGTGATGTGAGTGTGATGGTCAGTGATGAGTGTGATGGTCAGTGATGAGTGTGATGGTCAGTGATGAGTGTGATGTCAGTGATGAGTGATGGTCAGTGATGTGATGATGATCAGTGATGAGTGTGATGATCAGTGATGTGAATGTGATGGTCAGTGATGGTCAGTGAGTGTGATGGTCAGTGATGTGAGTGTGATGGTCAGTGATGTGAGTGTGATGGTCAGTGAGTGTGATGGTCAGTGATGTGTGATGGTCAGTGATGAGTGTGATGGTCAGTGATGAGTGTGATGGTCAGTGATGAGTGTGATGTCAGTGATGAGTGTGATGGTCAGTGATGTGAATGTGATGGTCAGTGATGAGTGATGGTCAGTGATGTGTGATGATCAGTGATGAGTGTGATGATCAGTGATGTGAATGTGACGGTCAGTGATGAGTGTGATGGTCAGTGATGGTGTGATGGTCAGTGATGGTGTGATGGTCAGTGATGAGTGTGATGGTCAGTGATGTGAGTGATGGTCAGTGATGAGTGTGATGTCAGTGATGTGATGGTCAGTGATGTGAATGTGATGGTCAGTGATGATGATCAGTGATGATGATCAGTGATGTGAGTGTGATGATGGTCAGTGATGAGTGATGATCAGTGATGTGAATGTGACGGTCAGTGATGGTGTGATGGTCATGTGATGGTCAGTGATGAGTGTAATGGTCAGTGATGAGTGTGATGGTCAGTGATAAATGTGTGATGATCAGTGATGAGTGTGATGATGAATGTATTTCAGTAGATTAACACCTGAAAATACTGTCTGGAGCTGAAGAACTACAGTACTCCATTCAGATTTCAAAGATTTCACTTTACATGTTTCTCCTTTTCTCTCATTGTTTAGTGATGTGAGTGTGATGGTCAGTGATGAGTGTGATGGTCAGTGATGTGAGTGTGATGATCAGTGATGAGTGATGATGGTCAGTGATGAGTGTGATGGTCAGTGATGAGTGATGGTCAGTGATGTGTGATGATCAGTGATGAGTGTGATGGTCAGTGATGTGAATGTGATGGTCAGTGATGAGTGTGATGGTCAGTGATGTGTGATGGTCAGTGATGTGTGATGGTCAGTGATGTGAGTGTGATGGTCAGTGATGAGTGTAATGGTCAGTGATGTGAGTGTGATCAGTGATGTGTGTGATGATCAGTGATGTGTGATGGTCAGTGATGGTGTGATGGTCAGTGATGTGAGTGATGGTCAGTGATGAGTGTGATGATCAGTGATGAGTGTGATGATCAGTGATGAGTGTGATGGTCAGTGAGTGTGATGGTCAGTGAGTGTGATGGTCAGTAATGTGAGTGTGATGGTCAGTGATGAGTGTGATGATCAGTGATGAGTGTGATGATCAGTGATGTGATTGTGATGGTCAGTGATGAGTGTAATGGTCAGTGATGGTGTGATGGTCAGTAATGTGAGTTTAATGGTCAGTGATGTGTGTTGATCAGTGATGTGATTGTGATGGTCAGTAATGTGAGTTTAATGGTCAGTGATGAGTGTGATGGTCGGTGATGAGTGTGTGATAATCAGTGATGTGTAAAGATCAGTAATGGGAGTGTGATGGTCATTGATGTGAGTGTGATGGTCAGTGATGTGAGTGTAATGGTCAATGATGTGAGTGTAATGGTCAGTGAAGTGAATGGTAAAGTTAGAGAAGAGAGTTAATAAGAAATAAAAAACAGAAAGTGAATCGTAGTCAGCAGGATTTTAAACTGCACAGGGAGACGCCAATGGATTTCAAGTCCATCACCTTAACCACTCGACCACAACTACTACACAAGTCTCTATCATCCCCTACTTAAACTGGAAGCCCTATTAACACAAGAAAACCCAAATGAACCATATCTGT